>NW_023493661.1:792611-812611 GCF_013265735.2 Oncorhynchus mykiss
GTTGTATTTTAGCGCCTCGTTGACCCACGCAAGCAGTAAATGAAATGATTTAATATCATGTATTTGTACCTTCTTTTTTTTCAATGCGAGCGCTAGTCTGCAGAGTGAGTCAGTAATTTCTGTCAAATTAACACAGTCCAGTACCTTACGTCATCCAACTGCCTGGTTTCAGTGATATAAAACCTTCAATTTAACTAAATGACGGAATGGGCCTTTAATAATGACCTGAAACTCTGTGACGGCTACTGGTTGTCCCACACTCTGTGTGTATGTTTCTGCTTGGCCCTGTGTCGGTGGGTTTTCCGATTTATGATTAGTGAAGTACGTCTCGCTGTAGTAGTTTTCCCATCGTCTAACTCTGTACGTTCTTGTGGTCGTCCCTCCCTCCCTCCCTCTCTCTCTCTCTCTCTCTCTCTCTCTCTCTCTCTCTCTCTCTCTCTCCCCCTCCCTCCCTCCCTCCCTCCCTCCCTCCCTCCCTCCCTCCCTCCCTCCCTTCCTCTCTCTCTCTCTCTCTCTCTCTCTCTCCCTCCCTTCCCCCTTCCCTTCCCCCCCTTCTCCCTCCCTCCCTCCCTCCCTCCCTCCCTCCCTCCCTCCCTCCCTCCCTTCCTCTCTCTCTCTCTCCCTCCCTTCCCTTCCCTCCCTTCCCCCTTCCCCCCTTCCCCCTTCCCCCTCCCTCCCTCCCTCTCTCCCTCTCTCTCTCTCTCTCTCTCTCTCTCTCCCACCCTCTCTTCGTCAGGTGGGCTCTTTCTTCATGATCAACCTGTGCCTGGTAGTCATAGCGACCCAGTTTGCGGAGACGAAGCAGCGTGAGAACGCGTTGATGCGCGAGCAGCGAGCGCGTTACATGTCCAACGACAGTACTCTGGCCAGCTACAGCGAACCGGGATCCTGCTACGAAGAGATGCTGAGATACGTTTCGCACCTCTACCGCAAACTGACCCGACGAGTACAACGCATGTACACAACCTGGCACAGGTAGGACGACGACGACAAATTCATTATTATTATTTCAACTTATTTTTTTAAGTCTTTTTCAGTTTTCAAACACAACTACCTATTATATACAGAGCCTTCGGAAAGTATTCAAACCCCTTGAATCTTTACACATTTTGTTTAAATTACAGCCTTATTACAAAATTGATTTTTTTTTAAAAATCTGTCAGCAATCTACACACAATACCCCATAATGACATCACAATACCCCATAATGACATCACAATACCCCATAATGACATCACAATACCCCATAATGACATCACAATACCCCATAATGACATCACAATACCCCATAATGACATCACAATACCCCATAATGACATCACAATACCCCATAATGACATCACAATACCCCATAATGACATCACAAATTCAGTTGATTGTATATGATTTGTAAAGGCACACACCTGTCTATATAAGGTCCCACAGTTGACAGTGCATGTCAGAGCAAAAACCAAGCCATGAGGTTGAAGGAATTGTCCGTAGAGCTCCGAGACAGGATTGTGTCGAGGTACAGATCTGGGGAAGGGTACCAAAACATTTAAGCAGCATTGAAGGTCCCTAAGAACACAGTGGCCTCCATCATTCTTAAATGGAAGAAGTTTGGAACCACCAAGACTCTTCCTAGAGCTGGCCGCCAACCAAACTGTGCAATCGGGGGAGAAGGGCCTTGGTCAGGGAGGTGACCAAGAACCCAATGGTCACTCTGACGGCGCTCCAGAGATCCTCTGTGGAGATGGGAGAAACTTCCATAAGGACAACCATCTCTGCAGCAGTCCACCAATCAGGCCAGGCGGAAGCCACTCCTCAGTAAAAGACACATGACAGCCCACTTGGAGTTTGCCAAAAGGCAACTAAAGGACTCTCAGACCATGAGAAACAACATTCTCTGGTTTGATGAAACCAAGATTGAACTATATGGCCTGAATGCCAAGCGTCATGTCTGGAGGAAACCTGGCACCATGGTGGTGGCAGAATCATGCTGTGGGGATGTTTTTCAGCGGCAGGGAGACTAGTCAAGATCGAGGCAAAAATGAACGGAGCACAGAGAC
Organism: Oncorhynchus mykiss; assembly: GCF_013265735.2. NCBI lineage: Eukaryota > Metazoa > Chordata > Actinopteri > Salmoniformes > Salmonidae > Oncorhynchus > Oncorhynchus mykiss. The sequence goes on from NW_023493661.1 coordinate 794,660, forward strand.
ATCCTTGATGAAAACCTCTTCCAACAGGACAACGACCCTAAGCACTTAGCCAAGAAAACACAAGAGTGGCTTTGGAACAAGTTTCTGAATGTCCTTGAGTGGCCCGTACTTGAACCCAATCTAACATCTCTGGAGAAACCTGAAAATAGCTTAGCAGCAACGCTCCCCATCTAACCTGACAGAGTTTGAGAGGATCTGCTAGGGAAGAATGGGAGAAACTCCCCAAATACAGATGTGCCTAGATTGCAGCGTCATACCCAAGAAGACTGGAGGCTGTAATCGCTGCCAAAGGTGCTTCAACAAAGTCCTGAGTAAAGGGTCTGAATACTTATGTAAACGTTTTTCGTTTTTATAAATTAAATTAAATAAATTAAATTAGCAAAAATGTCTAAAAACATGTTTTTGCTTTGTCATTATGGGGTATTGTGATGTCATTATGGGGTATTGTGATATCATTATGGGGTATTATGATGTCGTTATGGGGTATGGTGATGTTATTATGGGGTATTGTGATGTCATTATGGGATATGGTGATGTCATTTTGGGTATTGTGTGTAGATTGATGAGGGGGGAAAAAACAATTTCATCAACTTTAGAAAAAGGCTGTAACGTAACAAATTATGGAATAAGTCAAGGGGTCTGAATACTGAAGGCGCTGTATAACTTCCTGTTCTAGCTGACTCGTTGTAAAAGTGAATAAAGCCCAGGATAAGTTCAACTTCCTGTTCTAGCTGACTCGTTGTAGTGAATAAAGCCCAGGATGAGTTCAACTTCCTGTTCTAGCTGACTCGTTGTAGTGAATAAAGCCCAGGATAAGTTCAACTTCCTGTTCTAGCTGACTCGTTGTAAAAGTGAATAAAGCCCAGGATAAGTTCAACTTCCTGTTCTAGCTGACTCGTTGTAGTGAATAAAGCCCAGGATGAGTTCAACTTCCTGTTCTAGCTGACTCGTTGTAGTGAATAAAGCCCAGGATAAGTTCAACTTCCTGTTCTAGCTGACTCGTTGTAGTGAATAAAGCCCAGGATGAGTTCAACTTCCTGTTCTAGCTGACTCGTTGTAGTGAATAAAGCCCAGGATAAGTTCAACTTCCTGTTCTAGCTGACTCGTTGTAAAAGTGAATAAAGCCCAGGATAAGTTCAACTTCCTGTTCTAGCTGACTCGTTGTAAAAGTGAATAAAGCCCAGGATAAGTTCAACTTCCTGTTCTAGCTGATTCGTTGTAAAAGTGAATAAAGCCCAGGATGAGTTCAACTTCCTGTTCTAGCTGACTCGTTATAGTGAATAAAACCCAGGATAAGTTCAACTTCCTGTTCTAGCTGACTCGTTGTAGTGAATAAAGCCCAGGATAAATTCAACTTCCTGTTCTAGCTGACTCGTTGTAAAAGTGAATAAAGCCCAGGATAAGTTCAACTTCCTGTTCTAGCTGACTCGTTGTAGTGAATAAAGCCCAGGATGAGTTCAACTTCCTGTTCTAGCTGACTCGTTGTAGTGAATAAAGCCCAGGATAAGTTCAACTTCCTGTTCTAGCTGACTCGTTGTAAAAGTGAATAAAGCCCAGGATAAGTTCAACTTCCTGTTCTAGCTGACTCGTTGTAAAAGTGAATAAAGCCCAGGATAAGTTCAACTTCCTGTTCTAGCTGACTCGTTGTAAAAGTGAATAAAGCCCAGGATGAGTTCAACTTCCTGTTCTAGCTGACTCGTTGTAAAAGTGAATAAAGCCCAGGATAAGTTCAACTTCCTGTTCTAGCTGACTCGTTGTAAAAGTGAATAAAGCCCAGGATAAGTTCAACTTCCTGTTCTAGCTGACTCGTTGTAAAAGTGAATAAAGCCCAGGATGAGTTCAACTTCCTGTTCTAGCTGACTCGTTATAGTGAATAAAACCCAGGATAAGTTCAACTTCCTGTTCTAGCTGACTCGTTGTAGTGAATAAAGCCCAGGATAAATTCAACTTCCTGTTCTAGCTGACTCGTTGTAAAAGTGAATAAAGCCCAGGATGAGTTCAACTTCCTGTTCTAGCTGACTCGTTATAGTGAATAAAACCCAGGATAAGTTCAACTTCCTGTTCTAGCTGACTTGTTGTAGTGAATAAAGCCCAGGATAAATTCAACTTCCTGTTCTAGCTGACTCGTTATAGTGAAGAAAGCCCAGGATAAATTCAACTTCCTGTTCTAGCTGACTCGTTATAGTGAACAAAGCCCAGGATAAGTTCAACTTCCTGTTCTAGCTGACTCGTTATAGTGAACAAAGCCCAGGATAAGTTCAACTTCCTGTTGTAAAAGTGAATAAAGTTGTATTTGTCCTGCTTCCTGTTTACTGATTACATGTGCGTCAGTAAGCGTCATAAGAAGGTGAACCCTAACGGAGGAGGAAGTGGTCCGGGGGTCGGCCGCAGAACGTCCGGAAACGCCCCGTGGCTCCGCCCCGTACACAACCTGCTGCAGCATCACCAGCGCCACCACTGTCGGCACAGCAACGGAGGACACACCCCCGTAGCAACAGGTTCGTAGACTAGACCAGTAAACAAACAAACTTCAGACGGAATTCAGATGTGTTGTTAAATATCTAACCTGGTGGAATGGGACTGTAGATTATACTACGGTGGAATAGGACTGTAGATTATACTACGGTGGAATAGGACTGTGGATTATACTACGGTGGAATAGGACTGTGGATTATACTACGGTGGAATAGGACTGTAGATTATACTACGGTGGAATAGGACTGTAGATTATACTACGGTGGAATAGGACTGTAGATTATACTACGGTGGAATAGGACTGTAGATTATACTACGGTGGAATAGGACTGTGGATTATACTACGGTGGAATAGGACTGTAGATTATACTACGGTGGAATAGGACTGTAGATTATACTACGGTGGAATAGGACTGTAGATTATACTACAGTGGAATAGGACTGTAGATTATACTACGGTGGAATAGGACTGTGGATTATACTACGGTGGAATAGGACTGTAGATTATACTACGGTGGAATAGGACTGTAGATTATACTACGTTGGAATAGGACTGTAGATTATACTACGGTGGAATAGGACTGTAGATTATACTACAGTGGAATAGGACTGTAGATTATACTACGGTGGAATAGGACTGTAGATTATACTACGGTGGAATAGGGCTGTAGATTATACTACGGTGGTGTGGAATAGGACTGTGGGTTATACTACGGTGGAATAGGACTGTAGATTATACTACGGTGGAATAGGACTGTGGATTATACTACGGTGGAATAGGACTGTGGATTATACTACAGTGGAATAGGACTGTAGATTATACTACGGTGGTGTGGAATAGGGCTGTAGATTATACTACGGTGGAATAGGACTGTAGATTATACTACGGTGGAATAGGACTGTGGATTATACTACAGTGGAATAGGACTGTGGATTATACTACAGTGGAATAGGACTGTGGATTATACTACGGTGGAATAGGACTGTGGATTATACTACAGTGGAATAGGACTGTGGATTATACTACAGTGGAATAGGACTGTGGATTATACTACGATGGAATAGGACTGTGGATTATACTACGGTGGAATAGGACTGTGGATTATACTACGGTGGAATAGGACTGTAGATTATACTACAGTGGAATAGGACTGTGGATTATACTACGGTGGAATAGGACTGTAGATTATACTACGGTGGAATAGGACTGTGGATTATACTACTGTGGAATAGGACTGTAGATTATACTACGGTGGAATAGGACTGTAGATTATACTACGGTGGAATAGGACTGTAGATTATACTACGGTGGAATAGGACTGTAGATTATACTACGGTGGAATAGGACTGTAGATTATACTACAGTGGAATAGGGCTGTGGATTATACTACAGTGATGTGGAATAGGACTGTGGATTATACTACGGTGGAATAGGGCTGTGGATTATACTACGGTGGAATAGGACTGTAGATTAAACTACGGTGGAATAGGGCTGTGGATTATACTACAGTGATGTGGAATAGGACTGTGGATTATACTACGGTGGAATAGGGCTGTGGATTATACTACGGTGGAATAGGACTGTAGATTATACTACGGTGATGTGGAATAGGACTGTAGATTATACTACGGTGGAATAGGGCTGTGGATTATACTACAGTGATGTGGAATAGGACTGTGGATTATACTACGGTGGAATAGGGCTGTGGATTATACTACGGTGGAATAGTACTGTAGATTAAACTACGGTGGAATAGGACTGTGGATTATACTACGGTGATATGGAATAGGACTGTGGATTATACTACGGTGGAATAGGACTGTAGATTATACTACGGTGATGTGGAATAGGACTGTAGATTATACTACGGTGGAATAGGACTGTAGATTATACTACGGTGGAATAGGGCTGTAGATTATACTACGGTGGAACAGGGCTGTGGATTATACTACAGTGATGTGGAATAGGACTGTGGATTATACTACGGTGGAATAGGGCTGTGGATTATACTACGGTGGAATAGGACTGTAGATTATACTACGGTGATGTGGAATAGGACTGTAGATTATACTACGGTGGAATAGGGCTGTGGATTATACTACAGTGATGTGGAATAGGACTGTGGATTATACTACGGTGGAATAGGGCTGTGGATTATACTACGGTGGAATAGGACTGTAGATTAAACTACGGCGGAATAGGACTGTGGATTATACTACGGTGATGTGGAATAGGACTGTGGATTATACTACGGTGGAATAGGACTGTAGATTATACTACGGTGATGTGGAATAGGACTGTAGATTATACTACGGTGGAATAGGACTGTAGATTATACTACGGTGGAATAGGGCTGTAGATTATACTACGGTGGAACAGGGCTGTGGATTATACTACGGTGGAATAGGACTGTGGATTATACTACGGTGGAATAGGACTGTGGATTATACTACGGTGGAATAGGACTGTGGATTATACTACGGTGGAATAGGGCTGTGGATTATACTACGGTGGAATAGGGCTGTGGATTATACTACGTTGGAATAGGGCTGTGGATTATACTACGGTGGAATAGGACTGTGGATTATACTACGGTGGAATAGGGCTGTGGATTATACTACGGTGGAATAGGGCTGTGGATTATACTACGGTGGAATAGGGCTGTGGATTATACTACGGTGGAATAGGACTGTGGATTATACTACGGTGATGTGGAATAGGACTGTGGATTATACTACGTTGGAATAGGGCTGTGGATTATACTACGGTGGAATAGGGCTGTAGATTATACTACGGTGATGTGGAATAGGACTGTGGATTATACTACGGTGGAATAAGGCTGTAGATTATACTACGGTGATGTGGAATCGGGTTTTTGGATTATACTACGGCGGAATAGGGCTGTGGATTATACTACGATGGTGTGGAATAGGGCTGTAGATTATACTATGGTGGAATAGGACTGTGGATTATACTACGGTGGAATAGGGCTGTGGATTATACTACGGTGGAATAGGACTGTGGATTATACTACGGTGGTGTGGAATAGGACTGTGGATTATACTACGGTGGAATAGGACTGTGGATTATACTATGGTGGTGTGGAATAGGACTGTGGATTATACTACGGTGGAATAGGACTGTGGATTATACTACGGTGAAATAGGACTGTGGATTATACTACGGTGGAATAGGACTGTGGATTATACTACGGTGGAATAGGACTGTGGATTATACTACAGTGGAATAGGACTGTGGATTATACTACGGTGGAATAGGACTGTGGATTATACTACGGTGATGTGGAATAGGACTGTGGATTATACTACGGTGGAATAGGACTGTGGATTATACTACGGTGGAATAGGACTGTGGATTATACTACAGTGATGTGGAATAGGACTGTGGATTATACTACGGTGGAATAAGACTGTGGATTATACTACGGTGGAATAGGACTGTAGATTATACTACGGTGGAATAGGGCTGTAGATTATACTACGGTGATGTGGAATAGGACTGTGGATTATACTACGGTGGAATAGGACTGTGGATTATACTATGGTGGAATAGGACTTTAGATTATACTACGGTGGAATAGGGCTGTGGATTATACTACGGTGGAACAGGGCTGTGGATTATACTACAGTGATGTGGAATAGGACTGTGGATTATACTACGGTGGAATAGGGCTGTGGATTATACTACGGTGGAATAGGACTGTAGATTATACTACGGTGATGTGGAATAGGACTGTAGATTATACTACGGTGGAATAGGGCTGTGGATTATACTACAGTGATGTGGAATAGGACTGTGGATTATACTACGGTGGAATAGGGCTGTGGATTATACTACGGTGGAATAGGACTGTAGATTAAACTACGGCGGAATAGGACTGTGGATTATACTACGGTGATGTGGAATAGGACTGTGGATTATACTACGGTGGAATAGGACTGTAGATTATACTACGGTGATGTGGAATAGGACTGTAGATTATACTACGGTGGAATAGGGCTGTAGATTATACTACGGTGGAACAGGGCTGTGGATTATACTACGGTGGAATAGGACTGTGGATTATACTACGGTGGAATAGGACTGTGGATTATACTACGGTGGAATAGGGCTGTGGATTATACTACGGTGGAATAGGACTGTGGATTATACTACGGTGGAATAGGGCTGTGGATTATACTACGTGGAATAGGGCTGTGGATTATACTACGTTGGAATAGGGCTGTGGATTATACTACGGTGGAATAGGACTGTGGATTATACTACGGTGGAATAGGGCTGTGGATTATACTACGGTGGAATAGGGCTGTGGATTATACTACGGTGGAATAGGGCTGTGGATTATACTACGGTGGAATAGGACTGTGGATTATACTACGGTGATGTGGAATAGGACTGTGGATTATACTACGTTGGAATAGGGCTGTGGATTATACTACGGTGGAATAGGGCTTTAGATTATACTACGGTGATGTGGAATAGGACTGTGGATTATACTACGGTGGAATAGGGCTGTAGATTATACTACGGTGATGTGGAATCGGGTTTTGGACTATACTACGGCGGAATAGGGCTGTGGATTATACTACGGTGGTGTGGAATAGGGCTGTAGATTATACTATGGTGGAATAGGACTGTGGATTATACTACGGTGGAATAGGGCTGTGGATTATACTACGGTGGAATAGGACTGTGGATTATACTACGGTGGTGTGGAATAGGACTGTGGATTATACTATGGTGGAATAGGACTGTGGATTATACTATGGTGGTGTGGAATAGGACTGTGGATTATACTATGGTGGTGTGGAATAGGACTGTGGATTATACTACGGTGGAATAGGACTGTGGATTATACTACGGTGGAATAGGACTGTGGATTATACTACGGTGGAATAGGACTGTGGATTATACTACGGTGGAATAGGACTGTGGATTATACTACGGTGGAATAGGACTGTGGATTATACTACAGTGGAATAGGACTGTGGATTATACTACGGTGATGTGGAATAGGACTGTGGATTATACTACGGTGGAATAGGACTGTGGATTATACTACGGTGGAATAGGACTGTGGATTATACTACAGTGATGTGGAATAGGACTGTGGATTATACTACGGTGGAATAGGACTGTGGATTATACTACGGTGGAATAGGACTGTAGATTATACTACGGTGGAATAGGGCTGTAGATTATACTACGGTGATGTGGAATAGGACTGTGGATTATACTACGGTGGAATAGGACTGTGGATTATACTATGGTGGAATAGGACTGTAGATTATACTACGGTGGAATAGGGCTGTGGATTATACTACAGTGATGTGGAATAGGACTGTGGATTATACTACGGTGGAATAGGGCTGTGGATTATACTACAGTGATGTGGAATAGGACTGTGGATTATACTACGGTGGAATAGGACTGTGGATTATACTACGGTGGAATAGGACTGTAGATTATACTACGGTGGAATAGGACTGTAGATTATACTACGTAGGAATAGGACTGTAGATTATACTACGGTGATTTGGAATAGGACTGTGGATTATACTACGGTGGAATAGGGCTGTGGATTATACTACGGTGGAATAGGACTGTAGATTATACTACGGTGGAATAGGACTGTAGATTATACTACGGTGGAATAGGACTGTAGATTATACTACGGTGATGTGGAATAGGACTGTGGATTATACTACGGTGGAATAGGGCTGTAGATTATACTACGGTGGTGTGGAATAGGACTGTGGATTATACTACGGTGGAATAGGGCTGTGGATTATACTACGGTGGAATAGGACTGTAGATTATACTACGGTGGAATAGGACTGTAGATTATACTACAGTGGAATAGGACTGTAGATTATACTACAGTGGAATAGGACTGTGGATTATACTACGGTGGAATAGGACTGTGGATTATACTACGGTGGAATAGGACTGTGGATTATACTATGGTGGAATAGGACTGTAGATTATACTACGGTGGAATAGGACTGTAGATTATACTACGGTGGAATAGGACTGTAGATTATACTACGGTGGAATAGGACTGTAGATTATACTACGGTGGAATAGGACTGTAGGTTATACTACGGTGGAATAGGACTGTAGATTATACTACGGTGGAATAGGACTGTAGATTATACGACGGTGATGTGGAATAGGACTGTGGATTATACTACGGTGGAATAGGACTGTGGATTATACTACTGTGGAATAGGACTGTAGATTATACTACGGTGGAATAGGACTGTAGATTATACTACGGTGGAATAGGACTGTAGATTATACTACGGTGGAATAGGACTGTAGATTATACTACGGTGGAATAGGACTGTAGATTATACTACAGTGGAATAGGGCTGTGGATTATACTACAGTGATGTGGAATAGGACTGTGGATTATACTACGGTGGAATAGGGCTGTGGATTATACTACGGTGGAATAGGACTGTAGATTAAACTACGGTGGAATAGGGCTGTGGATTATACTACAGTGATGTGGAATAGGACTGTGGATTATACTACGGTGGAATAGGGCTGTGGATTATACTATGGTGGAATAGGACTGTAGATTATACTACGGTGATGTGGAATAGGACTGTAGATTATACTACGGTGGAATAGGGCTGTGGATTATACTACAGTGATGTGGAATAGGACTGTGGATTATACTACGGTGGAATAGGGCTGTGGATTATACTACGGTTGAATAGGACTGTAGATTAAACTACGGTGGAATAGGACTGTGGATTATACTACGGTGATGTGGAATAGGACTGTGGATTTTACTACGGTGGAATAGGACTGTAGATTATACTACGGTGATGTGGAATAGGACTGTAGATTATACTACGGTGGAATAGGACTGTAGATTATACTACGGTGGAATAGGGCTGTAGATTATACTACGGTGGAACAGGGCTGTGGATTATACTACGGTGGAATAGGATTGTGGATTATACTACGGTGGAATAGGACTGTGGATTATACTACGGTGGAATAGGGCTGTGGATTATACTACGGTGGAATAGGACTGTGGATTATACTACGGTGGAATAGGGCTGTGGATTGTACTACGGTGGAATAGGGCTGTGGATTATACTACGGTGGAATAGGGCTGTGGATTATACTACGGTGGAATAGGACTGTGGATTATACTACGGTGGAATAGGGCTGTGGATTATACTACGGTGGAATAGGGCTGTGGATTATACTACGGTGGACTAGGACTGTGGATTATACTACGGTGATGTGGAATAGGACTGTGGATTATACTACGGTGGAATAGGGCTGTGGATTATACTACGGTGGAATAGGGCTGTAGATTATACTACGGTGATGTGGAATAGGACTGTGGATTATACTACGGAGGAATAGGGCTGTGGATTATACTACGGCGGAATAGGACTGTGGATTATACTACGGTGGTGTGGAATAGGACTGTGGATTATACTACGGTGGAATAGGACTGTGGATTATACTATGGTGGAATAGGACTGTAGATTATACTACGGTGGAATAGGACTGTGGATTATACTACGGTGGAATAGGACTGTGGATTATACTACGGTGGAATAGGACTGTAGATTATACTATGGTGGTGTGGAATAGGACTGTGGATTATACTACGGTGGAATAGGACTGTGGATTATACTACGGTGGAATAGGACTGTAGATTATACTACGGTGGAATAGGACTGTGGATTATACTACGGTGGAATAGGACTGTAGATTATACTACGGTGGAATACGACTGTGGATTATACTACGGTGGAATAGGACTGTGGATTATACTACGGTGGAATAGGACTGTGGATTATACTACGGTGGAATAGGACTGTGGATTATACTACGGTGGAATAGGACTGTGGATTATACTACGGTGGAATAGGACTGTGGATTATACTACGGTGGAATAGGACTGTGGATTATACTACGGTGGAATAGGACTGTGGATTATACTACGGTGGAATAGGACTGTGGATTATACTACGGTGGAATAGGACTGTGGATTATACTACGGTGGAATAGGACTGTGGATTATACTACGGTGGAATAGGACTGTGGATTTTGAAACTAAAGGATTGTCCTTTTTACCTGAATCTAATGTTCATGAAGATTTGAATAGATCTTTACCTGAATCTAATGTTCATGATGATTTGAATAGGTCTTTACCTGAATCTAATGTTCATGAAGATTTGAATAGATCTTTACCTGAATCTAATGTTCAGGATGATTTGAATAGGTCTTTACCTGAATCTAATGTTCAGGATGATTTGAATAGGTCTTTACCTGAATCTAATGTTCATGATGATTTGAATAGATCTTTACCTGAATCTAATGTTCATGATGATTTGAATAGATCTTTACCTGAATCTAATGTTCAGGATGATTTGAATAGATCTTCACCTGAATCTAATGTTCATGATGATTTGAATAGGTCTTTACCTGAATCTCATGTTCATGATGATTTGAATAGATCTTCACCTGAATCTAATGTTCAGGATGATTTGAATAGGTCTTTACCTGAATCTAATGTTCATGATGATTTGAATAGATCTTCACCTGAATCTAATGTTCAGGATGATTTGAATAGATCTTTAACTGCCTATAAAATATGTCTGACTAACCTTCATTAATTAAATCAACATAATGACTCCTACAGGTGGGGAGGAGCTGGAGATGAGGTCACTTCCTGTCCCGGGTCGTGACCCCTCTGTGACCCCTGGGCTGGGGTCGTCTCTCCTGGGTCGTCTGAACGGAGGGATGAACTACCCCACCATCCTGCCCTCCTTCGTCTGCAGCTACCGCAACTTCACCCCCACAGACCCTCACAACCCCCTCCCCTCACACCCCCACAAGCCCCTCCCCACACAGCCTCACATCCCCACACACCCCCACAAACCCCTCCCCACACACCCCCACAACCCCCTCCCCACAAACCTCCACAGTCCCTTCCCCACATACCTCCACGGCCCCCACCCCACACAACCTCACATCCCCCTCCCCACACATCCTTACAGCCCCCTCCCCAGACACCCCCACAGCCCCCAACCCACACAACCCCACATACCCCTCCCCACACAGCCCCAGAGGCCCCTCCCCACACAGCCCTCGCCCCTCTCAGAAAACAGTCCGGACCCCCTCAGCAAGCTGCACCAACTCATGGGACAGCACAGTAAGAGCCATCTCTCTCTATATATATATACACAGTATTTCTATAGTAGAACTAGTAAGTACCATCTCTATATATACACAGTATTTCTATAGTAGAACTAGTAAGAACCATCTCTCTATATACACAATATTTCTATAGTAGAACCATCTCTATCTATACACAGTATTTCTATAGTAGAACCATCTCTATAGAAACACAGTATTTCTATAATAGAACCATCTCTCTATATACACAGTATTTCTATAGTAGAACTAGTAAGAACCATCTCTATATATACAGTATTTCTATAGTAGAACTAGTAAGAACCATCTCTATATATACACAGTATTTCTATAGTAGAACTAGTAAGAACCATCTCTCTCTACATACAGTATTTCTATAGTAGAACTAGTAAGAACCATCTCTCTACATACAGTATTTCTATAATAGAACCATCTCTCTACATACAGTATTTCTATAGTAGAACTAGTAAGAGCCATCTCTATATATACACAGTATTTCTATAGTAGAACCATCTCTCTACATACAGTATTTCTATAGTAGAACTAGTAAGAGCCATCTCTATATATACACAGTATTTCTATAGTAGAACCATCTCTCTACATACAGTATTTCTATAGTAGAACTAGTAAGAGCCATCTCTATATATACACAGTATTTCTATAGTAGAACCATCTCTCTACATACAGTATTTCTATAGTAGAACTAGTAAGAGCCATCTCTATATATACACAGTATTTCTATAGTAGAACCATCTCTCTACATACAGTATTTCTATAGTAGAACTAGTAAGAGCCATCTCTATATATACACAGTATTTCTATAGTAGAACTAGTAAGAACCATCTCTATATATACACAGTATTTCTATAGTAGAACTAGTAAAAACCATCTCTCTATATACACAATATTTCTATAGTAGAACCATCTCTATCTATACACAGTATTTCTATAGTAGAACCATCTCTATAGAAACACAGTATTTCTATAATATAACCATCTCTCTATATACACAGTATTTCTATAGTAGAACTAGTAAGAACCATCTCTCTACACACAGTATTTCTATAGTAGAACTAGTAAGAACCATCTCTCTACATACAGTATTTCTATAATAGAACCATCTCTCTACATACAGTATTTCTATAGTAGAACTAGTAAGAGCCATCTCTCTATATATACACACAGTATTTCTATAGTAGAACTAGAAAGAGCCATCTCTCTACATACAGTATTTCTATAGTAGAACTAGTAAGAGCCATCTCTCTACATATATATATACACAGTATTTCAATAGTAGAACTAGTAAGAACCATCTCTCTATATACACACAGTATTTCTATAGTAGAACTAGTAAGAACCATCTCTCTATATATACACACAGTATTTCTATAGTAGAACTAGTAAGAGCCATCTCTCTATATATACACACAGTATTTCTATAGTAGAACTAGAAAGAGCCATCTCTCTACATACAGTATTTCTATAGTAGAACTAGTAAGAGCCATCTCTCTACATATATATATACACAGTATTTCAATAGTAGAACTAGTAAGAACCATCTCTCTATATATACACACAGTATTTCTATAGTAGAACTAGTAAGAACCATCTCTCTCTATATACACAGTATTTCTATAGTAGAACTAGTAAGAACCATCTCTCTACATACAGTATTTCTATAGTAGAACTAGTAAGAGCCATCTCTCTACATATATATATACACAGTATTTCAATAGTAGAACTAGTAAGAGCCATCTCTCTATATATACACAGTATTTCAATAGTAGAACTAGTAAGAACCATCTCTCTCTATATACACAGTATTTCTATAGTAGAACTAGTAAGAACCATCTCTATATATACACAGTATTTCTATAGTAGAACTAGTAAGAGCCATCTCTATATATATACAGTATTTCTATAGTAGAACTAGTAAGAACCATCTCTCTATATATACACAGTATTTCTATAGTAGAACTAGTAAGAACCATCTCTATATATACACAGTATTTCTATAGTAGAACTAGTAAGAACAATCTCTATATATACACAGTATTTCTATAGTAGAACTAGTAAGAACCATCTCTCGACATACAGTATTTCTATAGTAGAACTAGGAAGAGCCATCTCTCTACATACAGTATTTCTATAGTAGAACTAGTAAGAGCCATCTCTATATATACACAGTATTTCTATAGTAGAACTAGTAAGAACCATATCTCTATATATACACAGTATTTCTATAGTAGAACTAGTAAGAACCATCTCTATATATACACAGTATTTCTATAGTAGAACTAGTAAGAACCATATCTCTATATATACACAGTATTTCTATAGTAGAACTAGAAAGAGCCATCTCTCTACATACAGTATTTCTATAGTAGAACTAGTAAGAACCATCTCTATATATACACAGTATTTCTATAGTAGAACTAGTAAGAGCCATATCTCTATATATACACAGTATTTCTATAGTAGAACTAGTAAGAACCATCTCTCTACATACAGTATTTCTATAGTAGAACTAGTAAGAGCCATCTCTCTACATACAGTATTTCTATAGTAGAACTAGTAAGAGCCATCTCTCTACATACAGTATTTCTATAGTAGAACTACTAAGAACCATCTCTCTATACACAGTATTTCTATTGTGGAACTAGCTACCTCTGTTTCACTAGACAGGTATTTGGGCCAGGTTCCCGGACACAGATTGAACGTAGTCCCGGACTAAAAAGCCCATTTTAATTGAGAATCTCCACTGATCCTTTTAGTTCAGTACTGGTGTTTCTGTCTGTAACACCACTTACAGTCCTGACAGGAAATCCATGCCTCAAATGTTGGAGGCATTAGTGAATACATAGGAGAGGAGAGGAGAGGAGAGGAGAGGAGAGGAGAGGAGAGAAGAGGAGAGGAGAGGAGAGGAGAGGAGAGGAGAGGGGAGGGGAGGGGAGGGGAGGGGAGGGGAGGGGAGGAGAGGAGGGGAGGGGAGGGGAGGAGAGGAGAGGAGAGGGAGAGGAGAGGAGAGGAGAGGAGAGGAGAGGAGGGGAGGGGAGGGGAGGGGAGGGGAGAGGGGAGGGGAGGAGGGGAGGGGAGGGGAGGGGAGGGGAGAGGGGAGGGGAGGGGAGGGGAGGGGAGGAGAGGAGAGGAGCAGAGAGGGGAGGGGAGGGGAGAGGAGAAGGATTGAGAGAGGAGAGGAGAGGAGAGGAGAGGAGAGGAGAGGAGAGGAGAGGAGAGGAGAGGAGAGGAGAGGGGAGGGGAGGGGAGGGGAGAGGAGAGGAGAGGAGAGGATCAGACCTGAACCGCGAGGTCAGCATAGAGCCGCTTCTCAGTCTGTCTTTCTAGTCACATCATTCTCGTCTAATGGTAATACCACAGCCTCAGTGTTGGCACGGCTTCCAATCTGACCTGTCGCCCTTTGACCTCTCTCTCTCTCTATCTTTCTCCTCTATCTGTTTAATAACATCGTACTTTCAAAAATAAATATTGAGATATATTTGATCAAACTAAATTTAAAAAAACGTTTCTCTCTCTCTCCCTCCAGGCCGTCCTCGGCTGCTGTACCAGCTGGCTGGCGTGGTGCCCTCCCCTCTCCTCCTGGAGCTGTTGGGCTGCCCGCTGTGTGCCCGCGCCCTAGAGGGCATGGAGCTGGACCTGAGCGACCTGGAGGGGTCTAGGGGAGAGGCCCACACCCTTCACGACTTCCCCCAGGGAGGAGAGGGGCGCGGCGGGCGTGGGAGGCGCCGGAGGAAGGCAGGGCTGGGGGCAGGGCTGGGGCTCGGGGTGAAGAGGGCCAGTAACAGGCTGCTGGAGCTGGGGACAGCATTCAGAGACAGACTGAAACGCATCGTAGACAGCAAGTACTTCAACAGAGGGATCATGACCTCCATCCTCATCAACACTCTCAGTATGGGGATAGAATACCATCAACAGGTAGGACCCTCCTCATCCCCCCTCTCTGTCTCTCCTGTCCCCTCCTCATCCCCCCTCTCTGTCTCTCCTGTCCCCTCCTCATCCCCCCTCTCTGTCTCTCCTGTCCCCTCCTCATCCCCCCTCTCTGTCTCTCCTGTCCCCTCCTCATCCCCCCTCTCCGTCTCTCCTGTCCCCTCCTCATCCCCCCTCTCTGTCTCTCCTGTCCCCTCCTCATCCCCCCTCTCTGTCTCTCCTGTCCCCTCCTCATCCCCCCTCTCCGTCTCTCCTGTCCCCTCCTCATCCCCCCTCTCCGTCTCTCATGTCCCCTCCTCATCCCCCCTCTCCATCTCTCCTGTCCCCTCTCCGTCTCTCCTGTCCCCTCCTCATCCCCCCTCTCCGTCTCTCCTGTCCCCTCCTCATCCCCCCTCTCTGTCTCTCCTGCCCCCTCCTCACCCCCCCTCTCTGTCTCCTGTCTCTCCTGTCCCCTCCTCATCCCCCCTCTCCGTTTCTCCTGTCCCCTCCTCATCCCTGCTCTCCGTCTCTCCTGTCCCCTCCTCATCCCCCCTCTCCGTCTCTCCTGTCCACTCCTCATCCCCCCTCTCTGTCTCTCCTCTCCCCTCCTCATCCCCCCTCTCCGTCTCTCCTGTCCCCTCCTCATCCCCCCTCTCTGTCTCTCCTGTCCACTCCTCATCCCCCCTCTCCGTCTCTCCTCTCCCCTCCTCATCCCCCCTCTCCGTCTCTCCTGTCCCCTCCTCATCCCCCCTCTCCGTCTCTCCTGTACCCTCCTCATCCCCCCTCTCCGTCTCTCCTCTCTGTCCAGCCGGTGGAGTTGACTGATATCCTGGAGATCAGTAACATCGTGTTCACCTGCATGTTCCTCCTGGAGATGATGTTCAAGCTGCTGGCCTTCGGTCTCTTCGGCTATATCAAGAACCCCTACAACATCTTTGACGGTATCATCGTCATCATCAGGTGGGTGTGAGGAAGATCTCTCCTGCAGTGTGTGTGTGTGTGTGTGTGTGTGTGTGTGTGTTACAGTAAAGTGTGTGTGTCGTGTGTTCCAGTGTTTGGGAGATCGTTGGGCAGGCGGACGGCGGTCTGTCAGTCCTGCGTACCTTCCGTCTGCTGCGGGTCCTGAAGCTGGTCCGGTTCCTGCCCGCCCTGCGCAGACAGCTGGTGGTTCTGATGAAGACTATGGACAACGTAGCCACCTTCTGTACACTGCTCATGCTCTTCATCTTCACCTTCAGGTACTGTCTCTCACACACACAAACACACACACACACACTGTTACGTACGCCTCTTGGAGGAGGGAACGCAAGTCCCCGTGGAGGGGAAAGAGGTATGTGATGGTAGGTGAGGGGGGAAAGACGACAGAGAGAAATACAGTTTACAGGGAACGTATTCTTCCTAAACACGGTGAAGTCGGGGGAAAGGGGCTGGACGGAACCACAGCAAAGAAAGTAACAATTAAAGAGTCTCCTCTCATACCTGCTTTCCCACTACCTACCTAACTAGCACCGCCTGGCGCGATAACCACCATAACAATTAAAGAGTCTCCTCTCATACCTATACCTGCTTTCCCACTACTTACCTAACTAGCACCGCCTGGCGCGATAACCAACATACAGGGGGGTGGTCCACCCAGGTCTTACCTAACTAGCACCACCTGGCGCGCTAACCAACATACAGGGGTGGACCACCCCCCTGTGGTGGACCTCTTTAATAGGTCTTACCTAACTAGCACCGCCTGGCGCACTAACCAACATACAGGGGGGTGGTCCACCCAGGTCTTACCTAACTAGCACCGCCTGGCGCGCTAACCAACATAACAATTAAAGAGTCTCCTCTCATACCTATACCTGCTTTCCCACTACTTACCTAACTAGCACCGCCTGGCGCACTAACCAACATACAGGGGGGTGGTCCACCCAGGTCTTACCTAACTAGCACCACCTGGCGCGCTAACCAACATACAGGGGGTGTTCCACCCAGGTCTTACCTAACTAGCACCACCTGGTGGGGGGGGGGGGGGTCTCCCAGGGTGGGGAGACAAGCTGTATCCTCTGACCGAGAGGCAGGGGTCAGAGCTTCTATCTGCGATGAGGCCGACCAATCAGCTACTTTAGGAATCCAGGAAGTCATTTCCTGAAAAACAAACACACACACACACACACACATACACACACACACACACACACACATGTACACATTCCCTGATGATAAATGCTTAACCTCTCTCTCTCTGTGTGTGTGTGTGTGTGTGTGTGTGTGTGTGTGTGTGTGTGTGTGTGTGTGTGTGTGTGTGTGTGTGTGTGTGTGTGTGTGTGTGTGTGTGCGTGTGTGTG
>NW_023493661.1:817611-982611 GCF_013265735.2 Oncorhynchus mykiss
TCGCTCTCTCCTTCTGTTCTCCCTCTCTCTCTCCTTCTGTTCTCCCTCTCTCTCTCCTTCTGTTCTCCCTCTCTCTCTCCTTCTGTTCTCCCTCTCTCTCTCCTTCTGTTCTCCCTCTCTCTCTCCTTCTGTTCTCCCTCTCTCTCTCCTTCTGTTCTCCCTCTCACTCTCCTTCTGTTCTCCCTCTCTCTCTCCTTCTGTTCTCCCTCTCTCTCTCCTTCTGTTCTCCCTCTCTCTCTCCTTCTGTTCTCCCTCTCTCTCTCCTTCTGTTCTCCCTCTCTCTCTCCTTCTGTTCTCCCTCTCTCTCTCCTTCTGTTCTCCCTCTCTCTCTCCTTCTGTTCTCCCTCTCTCTCTCCTTCTGTTCTCCCTCTCACTCTCCTTCTGTTCTCCCTCTCTCTCTCCTTCTGTTCTCCCTCTCTCTCTCCTTCTGTTCTCCCTCTCTCTCTCCTTCTGTTCTCCCTCTCTCTCTCCTTCTGTTCTCCCTCTCTCTCTCCTTCTGTTCTCCCTCTCACTCTCCTTCTGTTCTCCCTCTCTCTCTCCTTCTGTTCTCCCTCTCTCTCTCCTTCTGTTCTCCCTCTCACTCTCCTTCTGTTCTCCCTCTCTCTCTCCTTCTGTTCTCCCTCTCTCTCTCCTTCTGTTCTCCCTCTCACTCTCCTTCTGTTCTCCCTCTCTCTCTCCTTCTGTTCTCCCTCTCTCTCTCCTTCTGTTCTCCCTCTCTCTCTCCTTCTGTTCTCCCTCTCTCTCTCCTTCTGTTCTCCCTCTCTCTCTCCTTCTGTTCTCCCTCTCTCTCTCCTTCTGTTCTCCCTCTCACTCTCCTTCTGTTCTCCCTCTCTCTCTCCTTCTGTTCTCCCTCTCTCTCTCCTTCTGTTCTCCCTCTCTCTCTCCTTCTGTTCTCCCTCTCTCTCTCCTTCTGTTCTCCCTCTCTCTCTCCTTCTGTTCTCCCTCTCTCTCTCCTTCTGTTCTCCCTCTCTCTCTCCTTCTGTTCTCCCTCTCTCTCTCCTTCTGTTCTCCCTCTCTCTCTCCTTCTGTTCTCCCTCTCTCTCTCCTTCTGTTCTCCCTCGCTCTCTCCTTCTGTTCTCCCTCCCTCGCTCTCTCTCCTTCTGTTCTCCCTCTCTCTCTCCTTCTGTTCTCCCTCTCTCTCTCCTTCTGTTCTCCCTCTCTCTCTCCTTCTGTTCTCCCTCTCTCTCTCCTTCTGTTCTCCCTCTCTCTCTCCTTCTGTTCTCCCTCTCTCTCTCCTTCTGTTCTCCCTCTCTCTCTCCTTCTGTTCTCCCTCTCTCTCTCCTTCTGTTCTCCCTCTCTCTCTCCTTCTGTTCTCCCTCTCTCTCTCCTTCTGTTCTCCCTCTCTCTCTCCTTCTGTTCTCCCTCTCTCTCTCCTTCTGTTCTCCCTCTCACTCTCCTTCTGTTCTCCCTCTCACTCTCCTTCTGTTCTCCCTCTCTCTCTCCTTCTGTTCTCCCTCTCTCTCTCCTTCTGTTCTCCCTCTCTCTCTCCTTCTGTTCTCCCTCTCACTCTCCTTCTGTTCTCCCTCTCTCTCTCCTTCTGTTCTCCCTCTCTCTCTCCTTCTGTTCTCCCTCTCTCTCTCCTTCTGTTCTCCCTCTCTCTCTCCTTCTGTTCTCCCTCTCTCTCTCCTTCTGTTCTCCCTCTCTCTCTCCTTCTGTTCTCCCTCTCTCTCTCCTTCTGTTCTCCCTCTCACTCTCCTTCTGTTCTCCCTCTCTCTCTCCTTCTGTTCTCCCTCTCTCTCTCCTTCTGTTCTCCCTCTCTCTCTCCTTCTGTTCTCCCTCTCTCTCTCCTTCTGTTCTCCCTCTCTCTCTCCTTCTGTTCTCCCTCTCACTCTCCTTCTGTTCTCCCTCTCTCTCTCCTTCTGTTCTCCCTCTCTCTCTCCTTCTGTTCTCCCTCTCACTCTCCTTCTGTTCTCCCTCTCTCTCTCCTTCTGTTCTCCCTCTCTCTCTCCTTCTGTTCTCCCTCTCTCTCTCCTTCTGTTCTCCCTCTCTCTCTCCTTCTGTTCTCCCTCTCTCTCTCCTTCTGTTCTCCCTCTCTCTCTCCTTCTGTTCTCCCTCTCACTCTCCTTCTGTTCTCCCTCTCTCTCTCCTTCTGTTCTCCCTCTCTCTCTCCTTCTGTTCTCCCTCTCTCTCTCCTTCTGTTCTCCCTCGCTCTCTCCTTCTGTTCTCCCTCTCTCTCTCCTTCTGTTCTCCCTCTCTCTCTCCTTCTGTTCTCCCTCTCTCTCTCCTTCTGTTCTCCCTCTCTCTCTCCTTCTGTTCTCCCTCTCTCTCTCCTTCTGTTCTCCCTCTCTCTCTCCTTCTGTTCTCCCTCTCGTGGAGAGATACAGAGAGGCTGCTCTCTCTCCCTGATAGAGGAGAGTTACAGAGAGGCTGCTCTCTCTCCCTGATAGAGGAGAGTTACAGAGAGGCTGCTCTCTCTCCCTGATAGAGGAGAGTTACAGAGAGAGAGAGAGGGAGAACTCTCCTCTATCAGGGAGAGAGAGCAGCCTCTCTGTATCTCTCCACTATCAGGGAGAGAGAGCAGCCTCTCTGTAACTCTCCTCTATCAGGGAGAGAGAGCAGCCTCTCTGTAACTCTCCTCTATCAGGGAGAGAGAGCAGCCTCTCTGTAACTCTCCTCTATCAGGGAGAGAGAGCAGCCTCTCTGTATCTCTCCACTATCAGGGAGAGAGAGCAGCCTCTCTGTAACTCTCCTCTATCAGGGAGAGAGAGCAGCCTCTCTGTAACTCTCCTCTATCAGGGAGAGAGAGCAGCCTCTCTGTATCTCTCCTGTATCAGGGAGAGAGAGAGCAGCCTCTCTGTACCTCTCCTCTATCAGGGAGAGAGAGCAGCCTCTCTGTATCTCTCCACTATCAGGGAGAGAGAGCAGCCTCTCTGTACCTCTCCTCTATCAGGGAGAGAGAGCAGCCTCTCTGTAACTCTCCTCTATCAGGGAGAGAGAGCAGCCTCTCTGTACCTCTCCTCTATCAGGGAGAGAGAGCAGCCTCTCTGTAACTCTCCTCTATCAGGGAGAGAGAGCAGCCTCTCTGTAACTCTCCTCTATCAGGGAGAGAGAGCAGCCTCTCTGTAACTCTCCTCTATCAGGGAGAGAGAGCAGCCTCTCTGTAACTCTCCTCTATCAGGGAGAGAGAGCAGCCTCTCTGTAACTCTCCTCTATCAGGGAGAGAGAGCAGCCTCTCTGTAACTCTCCTCTATCAGGGAGAGAGAGCAGCCTCTCTGTAACTCTCCTCTATCAGGGAGAGAGAGAGCAGCCTCTCTGTATCTCTCCACTATCAGGGAGAGAGAGCAGCCTCTCTGTAACTCTCCTCTATCAGGGAGAGAGAGCAGCCTCTCTGTAACTCTCCTCTATCAGGGAGAGAGAGCAGCCTCTCTGTAACTCTCCTCTATCAGGGAGAGAGAGCAGCCTCTCTGTAACTCTCCTCTATCAGGGAGAGAGAGCAGCCTCTCTGTAACTCTCCTCTATCAGGGAGAGAGAGCAGCCTCTCTGTATCTCTCCACTATCAGGGAGAGAGAGCAGCCTCTCTGTAACTCTCCTCTATCAGGGAGAGAGAGCAGCCTCTCTGTAATTCTCCTCTATCAGGGAGAGAGAGCAGCCTCTCTGTAACTCTCCTCTATCAGGGAGAGAGAGCAGCCTCTCTGTAACTCTCCTCTATCAGGGAGAGAGAGCAGCCTCTCTGTAACTCTCCTCTATCAGGGAGAGAGAGCAGCCTCTCTGTAACTCTCCTCTATCAGGGAGAGAGAGCAGCCTGTCTGTAACTCTCCTCTATCAGGGAGAGAGAGCAGCCTCTCTGTAACTCTCCTCTATCAGGGAGAGAGAGCAGCCTCTCTGTAACTCTCCTCTATCAGGGAGAGAGAGCAGCCTCTCTGTAACTCTCCTCTATCAGGGAGAGAGAGCAGCCTCTCTGTACCTCTCCTCTATCAGGGAGAGAGAGCAGCCTCTCTGTATCTCTCCACTATCAGGGAGAGAGAGCAGCCTCTCTGTAACTCTCCTCTATCAGGGAGAGAGAGCAGCCTCTCTGTAACTCTCCTCTATCAGGGAGAGAGAGCAGCCTCTCTGTATCTCTCCTGTATCAGGGAGAGAGAGAGCAGCCTCTCTGTACCTCTCCTCTATCAGGGAGAGAGAGCAGCCTCTCTGTATCTCTCCACTATCAGGGAGAGAGAGCAGCCTCTCTGTACCTCTCCTCTATCAGGGAGAGAGAGCAGCCTCTCTGTAACTCTCCTCTATCAGGGAGAGAGAGCAGCCTCTCTGTACCTCTCCTCTATCAGGGAGAGAGAGCAGCCTCTCTGTATCTCTCCACTATCAGGGAGAGAGAGCAGCCTCTCTGTAACTCTCCTCTATCAGGGAGAGAGAGCAGCCTCTCTGTAACTCTCCTCTATCAGGGAGAGAGAGCAGCCTCTCTGTATCTCTCCTGTATCAGGGAGAGAGAGAGCAGCCTCTCTGTACCTCTCCTCTATCAGGGAGAGAGAGCAGCCTCTCTGTATCTCTCCACTATCAGGGAGAGAGAGCAGCCTCTCTGTACCTCTCCTCTATCAGGGAGAGAGAGCAGCCTCTCTTTAATTCTCCTCTATCAGGGAGAGAGAGCAGCCTCTCTTTAATTCTCCTCTATCAGGGAGGGAGAGCAGCCTCTCTGTAACTCTCCTCTATCAGGGAGAGAGAGAGAGAGAGAGAGAGCAGCCTCTCTGTTACTCTCCTCTATCAGGGAGAGAGAGCAGCCTCTCTGTATCTCTCCTCTATCAGGGAGAGAGAGCAGCCTCTCTGTATCTCTCCTCTATCAGGGGGTTACACCAGTCCAACTCTCTCCCCGACCCCCACCAGTCCCCGACCCCCACCAGTCCAACTCTCTCCCCGACCCTCACCAGTCTAGTCAATATCTTAACTCTCTCCTCGACCCCCACCAGTCCAACTCTCCCCCCAACCCCCACCAGTCCAACTCTCCCCCCGACCCCCACCAGTCCAACTCTCTCCTCGACCCCCACCAGTCCAACTCTCTCCTCGACCCCCACCAGTCCAACTCTCTCCTCGACCCCCACCAGTCCCACTGTCTCCTCGACCCCCACCAGTCCAACTCTCTCCTCCACCCCCACCAATCCAACTCTCTCCTCGACCCTCACCAGTCCAACTCTCTCCCCGACCCCCACCAGTCCAACTCTCTCCTCGACCCCCACCAGTCCAACTCTCCCCCCAACCCCCACCAGTCCAACTCTCCCCCCGACCCCCACCAGTCCAACTCTCTCCTCGACCCCCACCAGTCCAACTCTCTCCTCGAACCCCACCAGTCCAACTCTCTCCTCGACCCCCACCAGTCCCACTGTCTCCTCGACCCCCACCAGTCCAACTCTCTCCTCCACCCCCACCAGTCCAACTCTCTCCTCGACCCTCACCAGTCCAACTCTCTCCTCGACCCCCACCAGTCCAACTCTCTCCTCGACCCCCACCAGTCCCACTGTCTCCTCGACCCCCACCAGTCCAACTGTCTCCTCGACCCCCACCAGTCCAACTCTCTCCTCGACCCCCACCAGTCCAACTCTCTCCCCGACCCCCACCAGTCCAACTCTCTCCTCGACCCCCACCAGACCAACTCTCTCTTCGACCCCCACCAGTCCAACTGTCTCCTCGACCCCCACCAGTCCCACTGTCTCCTCGACCCCCACCAGTCCAACTGTCTCCTCGACCCCCACCAGTCCCACTGTCTCCTCGACCCCCACCAGTCCAACTGTCTCCTCGACCCCCACCAGTCCAACTCTCTCCTCGACCCCCACCAGTCCAACTCTCTCCCCGACCCCCACCAGTCCAACTCTCTCCTCGACCCCCACCAGACCAACTCTCTCTTCGACCCCCACCAGTCCAACTGTCTCCTCGACCCCCACCAGTCCAGTCAAAACACAGGAGTTTAGTTTAGTTTTCTATTAAGATAAACAGCAGATACCTTCCCCGCTACTTCAGTTAACTGAGGAGTAGCCAGTTTCTGTTCTGCTTGCTTGCTTTTTTACAACTCGGTTGGAATGAGTTCAACACGCGTTCTGTTCAACTCTCCCGTGTTGATCCAGCCCGCCTTTTCAGAAGCTTTGCCTTCACACAGTCTGTCCGCCCGCTCTGTGGTGTCGAGCGCGGTCCTAAATTCAGCCGGCTGAAAACCTCCAAACAGCCTACCCAGACTGCTCTAGGGCGTCCGCATGGTCCTAAAGCACACCGATGCCGTTTTTGGTGTCACGGTGCAATGATAAAACTGTGTGTGGGGGGGACAAAAATTACCCCCCTCCATCATCATCCCCAGTGAAAGTTGTGCCCCTGGTGAGCAGTTTGGGTTGACGTAACAGTGGAGAGTTGGTTGTTAGCAGTTTGTACTGACTTAGTTGCTGACTGTGTTTTCCCCTGCTGACTGTGTTCTCCAACCCTGCTCACCGAGAACTGAGCACTTTGTTGATGGCGTGTTTCCCAGAATGCATTAGTCTTCCAGTCTGACGGGACAAGCGAGAGTTGTTGTTCCCTGCTGCTAGAGAATGAATGTTCTGCACCGTCATGGAAACACACATCCAAACTTAGAGACTGACGATGTAGAGGAAGGAGTGTGTGTAATGCTGACCTCTGTCCTCTGTAGAACCTGTGGTTCCGGGTCAGGAGAACGCTGCAGAGCCACAAGCCACGCTGGTGTAGAGAACATGAAGACTGGAACCTCTACCTGTTCTCCCCTCAGAACTCGTGAGTCACACAAATACACACACACACATGTACACGTACACGCACACACACACATACTTGTTGTCTCACCTTCTCATAAATACTGTATCTTCCTCCTCTGTGCTGATTTCTCCCTCCCTCCCTCCCTCCCTCCCTCCCTCCCACCTCTCTCCCCTCCCTCACCCCTCCCCCTCTTCCCCCTCCCTCCCTCACCCACCCTCTCCCCCTCACCCCATCCCCTCTCCTCTCCTCCCCTCCCTCCCCCCACTCCACTCCCTCATCCCATCCACCTCCCCCTCCCCCCTCTTTCTCCCTCCCTCACCTCACCCCCCCATTGCCTCCCTCCCTCCCTCCTCCTCCCTCCCTCACCTCACCCCCCCCCCCCCTCCCCTCCCTCCTCTAGGTTCCGTGTGTGGGCTAAGGGGATGATCTCTCATAAGATGTTTGATCACGTGGTCCTCCTCTTCATCTTCCTCAACTGTATCACCATCGCTCTGGAGAGGCCCGGCATTCTGCCTCACAGCACCGTAAGACACTAGGGCTGGTGTTATACCCTATTTTACTATATACCAGTATTGATGCATTTAACTTTACCTTCTAGAACCCTATTTATACTTTACCTTCTAGAACCCTAGTTATACTTTACCTTCTAGAACCCTATTTATACTTTACCTTCTAGAACCCTATTTATACTTTACCTTCTAGAACCCTATTTATACTTTACCTTCTAGAACCCTATTTTTACTTTACCTTCTAGAACCCTATTTATACTTTACCTTCTAGAACCCTATTTTACTTTACCTTCTAGAACCCTATTTTTACTTTACCTTCTAGAACCCTATTTTTACTTTACCTTCTAGAACCCTGTTTTTGACTTTACCTTCTAGAACCCTATTTATACTTTACCTTCTAGAACCCTATTTCAATGTGGTTGGTTAGGCTTCATTATTAATGCCATTTCAGACTTGAAGTCGATACAACAACTATGATAGCTGAGGTTCATAGACTGGTATGAATATTAGTTCAGAACCTAACGTTTTAGTGAATGCTTTCGGCTAGCTAGATTTTTTTACATCCACTGTTTCCCAAGACGACAGCCTGGTTTACTGGTTTTCTCAGGAGTCCCTAAAACATTAAATGTCATACTGTACTCATTTCGTAACACCCGCTAGCTGGCTGGCTAATGTTAGCCAGTCAGTTAACTTGCTAAATCACGATTTTCGTAAATTAACTTTATGACAAAAATTGATGCCCAATCATTAATTAACATATTCCTCTCCATTGTAAATGTTTTGCTTGACTCGTTGTGACGTTATAATTACTTAAATTTGTTTCCACCGTAATGTTTTGTCGGACATCTTTGTTGAAGAAAGTCACCAGGGAGCGGTGGCTCGCGTCAAATTCATCATTGGAACCACTCAATATGATTGGTTATATAAAAACCTTGGGACCAAAATGCATAATGAGTGATCTAACTCCCCCTGGTGGTGGTCTGGAGCCGTGATGCTGGGTAACCTCTAACTCCCCCTGGTGGTGGTCTGGAGCCGTGATGCTGGGTACCTCTAACTCCCCCTGGTGGTGGTCTGGAGCCGTGATGCTGGATACCTCTAACTCCCCCTGGTGGTGGTCTGGAGAAATGAAGCCGTGATGCTGGGTACCTCTAACTCCCCCTGGTGGTGGTCTGGAGCCGTGATGCTGGGTACCTCTAACTCCCCCTTGTGGTGGTCTGGAGCCGTGATGCTGGGTGCCTCTAACTCCCCCTGGTGGTGGTCTGGAGCCGTGAAGCTGGGTGCCTCTAACTCCCCTTTGTGGTGGTCTGGAGCCGTGATGCTGGATACCTCTAACTCCCCCTTGTGGTGGTCTGGAGAAATTAAGCCGTGATGCTGGGTCCCTTTAACTCCCCCTGGTGGTGGTCTGGAGCCGTGATGCTGGGTGCCTTTAACTCCCCCTGGTGGTGGTCTGGAGCCGTGATGCTGGGTACCTTTAACTCCCCCTGGTGGTGGTCTGGAGTAATGATGCTGGCTACCTCTAAGTCCCCCTGGTGGTGGTCTGGAGCCGTGATGCTGGGTACCTTTAAGTCCCCCTGGTGGTGGTCTGGAGAAATGAAGCCGTGATGCTGGGTACCTCTAAGTCCCCCTGGTGGTGGTCTGGAGCCGTGATGCTGGGTACCTCTAAGTCTGGTGGTCTGGAGCCGTGATGCTGGGTGCCTCTAACTCCCCCTGGTGGTGGTCTGGAGCCGTGATGCTGGGTACCTTTAAGTCCCCCTGGTGGTGGTCTGGAGAAATGAAGCTGTGATGCTGGGTACCTCTAACTCCCCCTGGTGGTGGTCTGGAGCCGTGATGCTGGGTGCCTCTAACTCCCCCTTGTGGTGGTCTGGAGACGTGATGCTGGGTCCCTCTAACTCCCCCTTGTGGTGGTCTGGAGCCGTGACGCTGGGTACCTCTAACTCCCCCTGGTGGGGGTCTGGAGTAATGATGCTGGGTACCTCTAAGTCCCCCTGGTGGTGGTCTGGAGAAATGAAGCCGTGATGCTGGGTCCCTCTAACTCCCCCTTGTGGTGGTCTGGAGCCGTGATGCTGGGTACCTCTAACTCCCCCTGGTTGTGGTCTGGAGAAATTAAGCCGTGATGCTGGGTACCTCTAAGTCTGGTGGTCTGGAGCCGTGATGCTGGGTACCTCTAACTCCCCCTGGTGGTGGTCTGGAGCCGTGATGCTGGGTACCTCTAACTCCCCCTGGTGGTGGTCTGGAGCCGTAATGCTGGGTACCTCTAACTCCCCCTGGTGGTGGTCTGGAGCCGTGATGCTGAGTACCTCTAACTCCCCCTGGTGGTGGTCTGGAGTAATGATGCTGGGTTCCCCTTGTGGTGGTCTGGAGAAATGAAGTTGTGATGCTGGGTACCTCTAAGTCCCCCTGGTGGTGGTCTGGAGCCATGATGCTGGGTACCTCTAACTCCCCTTTGTGGTGGTCTGGAGAAATGAATCCGTGATGCTGGGTTCCTCTAACTCCCCCTGGTGGTGGTCTGGAGCCATATTGCTGGGTACCTTTAACTCCCCCTGGTGGTGGTCTGGAGCCGTGACACTGGGTACCTCTAACTCCCCCTGGTGGTGGTCTGGAGCCATGATGCTGGGTACCTCTAACTCCCCCTTGTGGTGGTCTGGAGAAATTAATCCGTGATGCTGGGTACCTCTAACTCCATCTGGTGGTGGTCTGGAGCCGTAATGCTGGGTACCTCTAACTCCCCCTGGTGGTGGTCTGGAGCCGTGACACTGAGTACCTCTAACTCCCCCTGGTGGTGGTCTGGAGCTGTGATGCTGGGTGCCTCTAACTCCCCCTTGTGGTGGTCTGGAGCTGTGATGCTGGGTCCCTCTAACTCCCCCTTGTGATGGTCTGGAGCTGTGATGCTGCGTACCTCTAACTACCCCTGGTGGTGGTCTGGAGAAATGAAGCCGTGATGCTGGGTACCTCTAAGTCTGGTGGTCTGGAGCCGTGATGCTGGGTACCTCTAACTCCCCCTGGTGGTGGTCTGGAGCCGTGATGCTGGGTACCTCTAACTCCCCCTTGTGGTGGTCTGGAGACGTGATGCTGGGTCCCTCTAACTCCCCCTTGTGGTGGTCTGGAGCCGTGACGCTGGGTACCTCTAACTCACCCTGGTGGGGATCTGGAGTAATGATGCTGGGTACCTTTAAGTCCCCCTGGTGGTGGTCTGGAGAAATGAAGCCGTGATGCTGGGTCCCTCTAAGTCCCCCTTGTGGTGGTCTGGAGCCGTGATGCTGGGTACCTCTAACTCCCCCTGGTGGTGGTCTGGAGAAATGAAGCCGTGATGCTGGGTACCTCTAAGTCTGGTGGTCTGGAGCCGTGATGCTGGGTACCTCTAACTCCCCCTGGTGATGGTCTGGAGCTGTAATGCTGGGTACCTCTAACTCCCCCTGGTGGTGGTCTGGAGCCGTGATGCTGGGTACCTCTAACTCCCCCTCGTGGTGGTCTGGAGTAATGATGCTGGGTTCCCCTTGTGGTGGTCTGGAGAAATGAAGCCGTGATGCTGGGTACCTCTAAGTCCCCCTGGTGGTGGTCTGGAGAAATGAATCCGTGATGCTGGGTTCCTCTAACTCCCCCTGGTGGTGGTCTGGAGCCATAATGCTGGGTACCTTTAACTCCCCCTGGTGGTGGTCTGGAGCCGTGACACTGGGTACCTCTAACTCCCCCTGGTGGTGGTCTGGAGCCATGATGCTGGGTACCTCTAACTCCCCCTTGTGGTGGTCTGGAGAAATTAATCCGTGATGCTGGGTACCTCTAACTCCATCTGGTGGTGGTCTGGAGCCGTAATGCTGGGTACCTCTAACTCCCCCTGGTGGTGGTCTGGAGCCGTGATGCTGGGTACCTCTAACTCCCCCTGGTGGTGGTCTGGAGCCGTGACTCTGGGTACCTCTAACTCCCCCTGGTGGTGGTCTGGAGCCTTGACTCTGGGTACCTCTAACTCCCCCATGGTGGTGGTCTGGAGCCGTGACGCTGGGTACCTCTAACTCCCCCCCGGTGGTGGTCTGGAGCCGTGATGCTGGGTACCTCTAAGTCCCTCGGTGTAAACTCGCCAACTTCTAAAGGAGGAACCACTGTAGCTAAACACATTGTTTCATAAATCAGAGCGAAATAGGTGAAACATGAATATGTTAGCTAGCTGGCTAGTTACATGAGGTAAGAAAACATGGAATGTTTAAATCTAATTAGTGTCCCCTTGGAAACATTGACCACCACTTTCGTTCCTACCCTGTCAATAATTCCTCCCTTGGCTTAGTCATTCTTTGTCATGTCAAACAACAATGTATTTAAGGTGCCGCCCACTATATTATAATTTGAATAATCATTCTATTTTCATAATTCCAACAATTCACCAATTAATTCACCAATTAACTATCTCTGCCTTGACATCTTTTTCATACCGGATGACAACAAGGCAAGTCTGTTGGGTTGTCAGTGTTTGACATGAAGGAAACAATATCACAGGGCCCCTTTTTTTTTACAGATGGCCAGAAACTTGTTCTTCCCCCCCGATCACACTTGTAGACGATGTCGTCGTGGCGACGTCGGCTAGCTAAGCTCGTACATCATCTGGTCTAACGGTCATCTGAACAACTAAGCTCGTACATCGTCTGGTCTAACGGTCGTCTGGCGTTGGAACTACGTGTGTGTAGGTCGTCAAATCAAAACCACTACTTTGATATAAAGTCGTTTTCTTTTGTTTTTTTAACGAAAAGAAAACGTGTCAGTTTGTCACCTTCAAGAGGTTGGAGAAATAACTTGTTCAACTATTTAAGATATTTAGCTTCAATCCGAGGTTGTTCCTTTTAGATTAGGAGAAAATTAACAACTAATGAAAGATTTTCTTTTCACTTCTCTCGTTGACTTCCTGAACCCCGGCTAATCGTTCCCAGATGTCTTGCGATGTCTCTCCTACTCTCCCTCCAGGAGAGAGTGTTTCTGAGTGTCTCCAACTAGAAACTCTCTGCTCTAATATACTGTCTCTCCTACTCTCCCTCCAGGAGAGAGTGTTTCTGAGTGTCTCCAACTAGAAACCCTCTGCTCTAATATACTGTCTCTCCTACTCTCCCTCCAGGAGAGAGTGTTTCTGAGTGTCTCCAACTAGAAACCCTCTGCTCTAATATACTGTCTCTCCTACTCTCCCTCCAGGAGAGAGTGTTTCTGAGTGTCTCCAACTAGAAACTCTCTGCTCTAATATACTGTCTCTCCTACTCTCCCTCCAGGAGAGAGTGTTTCTGAGTGTCTCCAACTAGAAACTCTCTGCTCTAATATACTGTCTCTCCTACTCTCCCTCCCTCCAGGAGAGAGTGTTTCTGAGTGTCTCCAACTAGAAACTCTCTGCTCTAATATACTGTCTCTCCTACTCTCCCTCCCTCCAGGAGAGAGTGTTTCTGAGTGTCTCCAACTAGAAACTCTCTGCTCTAATATACTGTCTCTCCTACTCTCCCTCCAGGAGAGAGTGTTTCTGAGTGTCTCCAACTAGAAACTCTCTGCTCTAATATACTGTCTCTCCTACTCTCCCTCCAGGAGAGAGTGTTTCTGAGTGTCTCCAACTAGAAACTCTCTGCTCTAATATACTGTCTCTCCTACTCTCCCTCCAGGAGAGAGTGTTTCTGAGTGTCTCCAACTAGAAACTCTCTGCTCTAATATACTGTCTCTCCTACTCTCCCTCCCTCCAGGAGAGAGTGTTT
The DNA here is from genome assembly GCF_013265735.2 of Oncorhynchus mykiss. Classification (NCBI taxonomy): domain Eukaryota; kingdom Metazoa; phylum Chordata; class Actinopteri; order Salmoniformes; family Salmonidae; genus Oncorhynchus; species Oncorhynchus mykiss. Next base: position 830,510 of record NW_023493661.1, read on the forward strand.
CTGAGTGTCTCCAACTAGAAACTCTCTGCTCTAATATACTGTCTCTCCTACTCTCCCTCCAGGAGAGAGTGTTTCTGAGTGTCTCCAACTAGAAACTCTCTGCTCTAATATACTGTCTCTCCTACTCTCCCTCCAGGAGAGAGTGTTTCTGAGTGTCTCCAACTAGAAACTCTCTGCTCTAATATACTGTCTCTCCTACTCTCCCTCCCTCCAGGAGAGAGTGTTTCTGAGTGTCTCCAACTAGAAACTCTCTGCTCTAATATACTGTCTCTCCTACTCTCCCTCCAGGAGAGAGTGTTTCTGAGTGTCTCCAACTAGAAACTCTCTGCTCTAATATACTGTCTCTCCTACTCTCCCTCCCTCCAGGAGAGAGTGTTTCTGAGTGTCTCCAACTAGAAACTCTCTGCTCTAATATACTGTCTCTCCTACTCTCCCTCCAGGAGAGAGTGTTTCTGAGTGTCTCCAACTAGAAACTCTCTGCTCTAATATACTGTCTCTCCTACCCTCCCTCCAGGAGAGAGTGTTTCTGAGTGTCTCCAACTAGAAACTCTCTGCTCTAATATACTGTCTCTCCTACTCTCCCTCCCTCCAGGAGAGAGTGTTTCTGAGTGTCTCCAACTAGAAACTCTCTGCTCTAATATACTGTCTCTCCTACTCTCCCTCCCTCCAGGAGAGAGTGTTTCTGAGTGTCTCCAACTAGAAACTCTCTGCTCTAATATACTGTCTCTCCTACTCTCCCTCCCTCCAGGAGAGAGTGTTTCTGAGTGTCTCCAACTAGAAACTCTCTGCTCTAATATACTGTCTCTCCTACTCTCCCTCCAGGAGAGAGTGTTTCTGAGTGTCTCCAACTAGAAACTCTCTGCTCTAATATACTGTCTCTCCTACCCTCCCTCCAGGAGAGAGTGTTTCTGAGTGTCTCCAACTAGAAACTCTCTGCTCTAATATACTGTCTCTCCTACTCTCCCTCCCTCCAGGAGAGAGTGTTTCTGAGTGTCTCCAACTAGAAACTCTCTGCTCTAATATACTGTCTCTCCTACTCTCCCTCCCTCCAGGAGAGAGTGTTTCTGAGTGTCTCCAACTAGAAACTCTCTGCTCTAATATACTGTCTCTCCTACTCTCCCTCCCTCCAGGAGAGAGTGTTTCTGAGTGTCTCCAACTAGAAACTCTCTGCTCTAATATACTGTCTCTCCTACTCTCCCTCCAGGAGAGAGTGTTTCTGAGTGTCTCCAACTACGTGTTCACTGTCATCTTCCTGGCTGAGATGACTGTCAAGGTAATACTCTGTTTCAGTTTGTTGTCTGTTTCAGCCTGTTGTCTGTTTCAGTCTGTTGCCTTTCTCAGTTGGCTGTCTGTTTCAGTCTGTTGTCTGTTTCAGCCTGTTGCCTGTTTCAGTCTGTTGTCTGTTTCAGCCTGTTGCCTGTTTCAGTCTGTTGCCTTTCTCAGTTGGCTGTCTGTTTCAGTCTGATCTCTATTTCAGTCTGATCTCTGTCTCAGTCTGTTGTCTGTTTGAGTTTGTGGTCTGTTTCAGTCTCATGTTTCAGTCTGCTGACTCAGTCGGTTGTCTTTTGTCTGTTTCTGTCTGCTGTCTGTTTCAGTCTGATCTCTGTTTCTGTCTGCTGTCTGTTTCAGTCTGCTGTCTGTTTCAGTCTGCTGTCTGTTTCAGTCTGTTGTCTGTTTCAGTCTGCTGTCTGTTTGTCTGATCTCTGTTTCAGTCTGATTTCTGTTTCAGTCTGTTGTCTGTTTCAGTCTGATCTCTGTTTCAGTCTGATCTCTGTTTCAGTCTGTTGTCAGTCCTGGAGTTATTGTCTTCTTAATGTTGTGTCTATAGATTGTAGCGTTGGGGTTCTGCTGGGGTAAACAGAGCTACCTGAAGAGCAGCTGGAATGTTCTGGATGGGATCCTGGTGTTTGTCTCTCTGGTGGACATCCTTGTTTCTCTGGCCTTGACTGGAGGGAACCGCATCCTGGGAATCCTCAGAGTACTACGACTGCTACGCACACTAAGACCTCTCAGGTAGGACCACACTATGACGACACTACAACCACACTACGACCTCTCAGGTAGGACCACACTATGACCACACTACAACCACACTACGACCTCTCAGGTAGGACCACACTACGACCTCTCAGGTAGGACCACACTACGACCTCTCAGGTAGGACCACACTACGACCACACTACGATCTCTCAGGTAGGACCACACTACGACCTCTCAGGTAGGACCACACTACAACCACACTACGACCTCTCAGGTAGGACCACACTCCAACCACACTACGACCTCTCAGGTAGGACCACACTACGACCTCTCAGGTAGGACCACACTACGACCACACTACAACCACAATACAACCACACTACAGCCACACTATGAGCTCTCAGGTAGGACCACACTACGACCTCTCAGGTAGGACCCCACTACGACCACACTACGACCTCTCAGGTAGGACCACACTACGACCACACTACGACCTCTCAGGTAGGACCATACTACGACCACACTACAAACACACTACAACCAAACTACAACCACACTACAACCACAATACAACCACACTACAGCCACACTATGACCTCTCAGGTAGGACCACACTACAACCACACTACGACCACACTACGACCACACTACGACCTCTCAGGTAGGACCACACTATGACCACACTACAACCACACTACGACCTCTCAGGTAGGACCACACTACGACCTCTCAGGTAGGACCACACTACGACCTCTCAGGTAGGACCACACTACGACCACACTACGACCTCTCAGGTAGGACCACACTACGACCACACTACGACCTCTCAGGTAGGACCACACTACGACCTCTCAGGTAGGACCACACTACGACCTCTCAGGTAGGACCACACTACGACCACACTACGACCTCTCAGGTAGGACCACACTACGACCACACTACAACCTCTCAGGTAGGACCACACTACGACCTCTCAGGTAGGACCACACTACGACCTCTCAGGTAGGACCACACTACGACCTCTCAGGTAGGACCACACTACAACCACACTACGACCTCTCAGGTAGGACCACACTACGACCTCTCAGGTAGGACCACACTACGACCACACTACAACCACAATACAACCACACTACAGCCCCACTATGAGCTCTCAGGTAGGACCACACTACGACCTCTCAGGTAGGACCCCACTACGACCACACTACGACCTCTCAGGTAGGACCACACTACGACCACACTACGACCTCTCAGGTAGGACCACACTACAACCACACTACAACCACACTACAACCACACTACGACCTCTCAGGTAGGACCATACTACGACCACACTACAAACACACTACAACTAAACTACAACCACACTACAACCACAATACAACTACACTACAGCCACACTATGAGCTCTCAGGTAGGACCACACTACAACCACACTACGACCTCTCAGGTAGGACCACACTACGACCACACTACAACCACAATACAACCACACTACAGCCACACTATGAGCTCTCAGGTAGGACCACACTACGACCTCTCAGGTAGGACCCCACTACGACCACACTACGACCTCTCAGGTAGGACCACACTACGACCACACTACAACCACACTACAACCAATCTACAACCACACTACAACCACACTACAGCCACACTATGACCTCTCAGGTAGGACCACACTACAACCACACTACGACCACACTACGACCTCTCAGGTAGGACCACACTACGACCACACTACAACCACACTACAACAAAACTACAACCACACTACAACCACAATACAACCACACTACAGCCACACTATGACCTCTCAGGTAGGACCACACTACAACCACACTACGACCACACTACGACCTCTCAGGTAGGACCACACTACAACCACACTACAACCAAACTACAACCAAACTACAACCACAATACAACCACACTACAGCCACACTATGAGCTCTCAGGTAGGACCACACTACAACCACACTACGACCTCTCAGGTAGGACCACACTACGACCACACTACAACCACACTACAACCGCACTACGACCACACTACAACCACAATACAACCACACTACAGCCACACTATGACCTCTCAGGTAGGACCACACTACAACCGCACTACGACCACACTACAACCACAATACAACCACACTACAGCCACACTATGACCTCTCAGGTAGGACCACACTACAACCACACTACAACCACACTACGACCACACTACAACCACACTACGACCACACTATGACCACAATACGACCTCTCAGGTAGGGGGGTGTGTATGTGTGTGTATAATGTGTGTGTGTGTGTGTGTGTGTGTGTGTGTGTGTCTGTGTGTATGTGTGTGTATAATGTGTACGGTGTGTGTGTGTCTGTGTGTGTATAATGTGTACGGTGTGTGTGTGTGTGTGTGTGTGTGTGTGTGTGTGTATAATGTGTACGGTGTGTGTTGCAGGGTGATCAGTCGAGCCCCAGGGCTGAAGCTGGTAGTGGAGACTCTGATCACGTCTCTGTGTGTGTGTGGTGTTGCAGGGTGATCAGTCGAGCCCCAGGGCTGAAGCTGGTAGTGGAGACTCTGATCACGTCTCTGAGACCCATCGGGAACATCGTCCTCATCTGCTGCGCTTTCTTCACTGTGTTTGGAATACTGGGAGTACAGGTAACACACACACACACACACACACACACACACACACACACACACACACACACACACACACACACTAAGCAGACACCTCGACGGCCCCTGAAAGAACTTCATTGGACTCTATGTAAACTGGAAACCACATATCCTGAGGCTGCATTTATTGTAGCTGGGGATTTTAACAAGGCTAATCTGATAACAAGGCTCCCTAAATTTTATCAGCATATCGAAATGTGTGACCCGGGCATGGCAGAATTCAGGATCATTGCTACTCTAACTACCGCGACGCATACAAAGCCCTCCCTCCTTTCGGCAAATCTGACCACGACTCCATTTTGTTGCTCCCAGCCTATAGACAGACACTAAAACTGGAAACGCCTGTGCTCGGGCCTGTTCAACGCTGGTCCGACCAATCGGATACGTCACAATGCTGCAGACACCTTGGGGAAAACGTGGAAAACGTAAGCTGACTCCTAGCTCCTTCACAGCCATATAAGGAGTCATTGCCATGAGGCGGTTTCAAAAAATGCGGCACTTCCTGATTGGATTTTTATCTGGGTTTTTTCTGTAACATCAGTTCTGTGGCAATCACAGACAATATCTTTGCAGTTTTGGAAACGTCAGAGTGTTTTCTTTCCAAAGCTGTCAATTATATGCATAGTCGAGCATCTTTTCGTGACAAAATATCTTGTTTAAAACGGTACGTTTTTCATCCAAAAATTTAAATAGCGCCCCCTATATTCAAGAAGTTAATCATGGAAAGGTAACCGGAAACATGACCGAATACAAACAATCAAGCAAGCGTTATTATAGAGACAAAATAGAGTTGCAATTCAACGGCTCCGACACAGGGTCTACAGTCAATCACAGACTACAAAAAGAAAACCAGCCCCGTCGCGGACCAGGATATCTTGCTCCCAGACAAACTAAACAACTTCTTTGCTCGCTTTTGAGGACAACACAGTGCCACTGACACGGCCCGCTACCAAAACCTGCAGGCTCTCCTTCACCGCAGCCGACGTGAGTAAAACATTTAAACGTGTTAACCCTCGCAAGGCTTCCGGCCCAGACGGCATCTCCAGCCGCATCCTCAGAGCATGCGCAGACCAGCTGGCTGCTGTTCCCACATTCTTCAAGTTGGCCACCATTGTCCCTGTTCCCAAGAAAGCTAAGGTAACTGAGCTAAACGACTATCGCCCCGTAGCACTCACTCTGTCATCATGAAGTGCTTTGAGACACTAGTCTAGACTAGTCAATGTGTCAATGTGATCATAGAGAGCCCTTGGTTCTCTATGGTATTGTAGGTCAGGACGTGACTAGGGGGGGTGTTCTAGTTAACCTATTTCTATGTTGGTGTGCTTGGTATGGTTCCCAATTAGAGGCAGCTGATTATCGTTGTCTCTAATTGGGGATCATATTTAATTTCTCCATTGTTCCCACCTGGGTTGTGGGATATTGTTTGTGCTTGTGTGTTTGGGCCACTACGACTTCACGTTCTTTTTAAGTTTTGTTGTTTTGTTTCTAGTTTCACTTTGTATTAAAAAGGTGTGGAACTCAATGCTGCGCCTTGGTCCGCTAATTTTGAAGAACTTGACACAAGGATCATATCACCTCCACCCTACCTGACACCCTAGACCCGCCCCAATAGGTCCACAGATGATGCAACCGCAATCACACTACCCTAACTCATCTGGATAAGAGGAATACCTATGTGAGAATGCTGTTCATTGACTACAGCTCAGCATTTAACACCATGGTACCCTCCAAACTCGTCATTAAGCTCGAGACCCTGGGTCTGAACTCCGCCCTGTGCAACTGGGTCCTGGACTTTCTGACGGGCCGCCCCCAGGTGGTGAAGGTAGGAAACAACATCTCCACCCCGCTGATCCTCAACACTGGGGCCCCACAAGGGTGTTTTCTCAGCCCCACTACAGTGGTAGGCCTGATTACCAACAACAACGAGACGGGCTACAGGGAGGAGTTGAGGGCCCTCAGAGTGTGGTGTCAGGAAAATAACCTCACACTCAACGTCAACAAAACAAAGGAGATGATTGTGGACTTCAGGAAACAGCAGAGGGAGCACCCCCCCTATCCACATCGAAGGGACAGCAGTGGAGAAGGTGGAACATTTTAAGTTCCTCTGCGTATACATCACCAGGCCTCCAGTGCGCCTCCCCAGTCCGGTACGTCCTGTGCCGGCTCCCCGCACTCGCCCTGAAGAGTGTGTCACCAGCCCTGAGTCTCCAGCAACGGTCTACAGCCCGGAACCTCCATTGACGGTCCACGGCCCGGAGCTTCCTTCGCCTGGTGCCCAGTCCAGGCATGGCGTTCAGCCCGGCTTCATGGCCGGAGCCGGCCCCGACGCTAGTTGCCCATCCTAACCCTCCCCATCTAGGTTCAGGTTTTACGGTCGGAGTCCGCACCTTTGGGGGGGGCCCTGACCATAGAGAGCCCTCGGGTTCTCTATGGTGTAATAGGTCAGGGGGGTTTTCTAGTTATTATAGTTCTATGTTGGTGTGTTTGTATGGTTCCCAATTGGAGGCAGCTGTATATCGCATACTTAGTGTGTCCCTTTTTCCCACCTGCCTCCAATTGTTTTGTTTAGTGCCTATGTGCGCTACGTACTGCACGTTCTTTAATTCTTTGCTGTTTTGAACTTTCACTGTAATAAATATGTGGAACTCGACTCCTTGGTCCACTCTCATCTCATATGTATATACTCTATCTATAGCATCTGCTCTTTGGTCCGCTCTTTCTTACGACGAACGTGACAATACCCTACATTACTCATCTCATATGTACAGTGGGGAGAACAAGTATTTGATACTCTGCCGATTTTGCAGGTTTTCCTACTTACAAAGCATGTAGAGGTCTGTAATTTTTTTTATCATAGGTACACTTCAACTGTGAGAGACGGAATCTAAAACAAAAATCCAGAAAATCACATTGTATGATTTTTAAGTAATTCATTTGCATTTTATTGTCCATAGTGTTATTCCCTGTCCTCTCTGTCCCCTGGGTTGGTTTTGTCTAGTTGTTTAAGCGGTAGTCAGTAGTGTTATTCATGTCCCCTGTCCTCTCTGTCCCCTGGGTTGGTTTTGTCTAGTTGTCTAGTTGTCTAGTTGTTTAAGGGGTCAGTAGTGTTATTCCCTGTCCTCTCTGTCCCTTGGGTTGGTTTTGTCTAGTTGTCTAGTTGTTTAAGGGGTAGTCCATAGTGTTATTCCCTGTCCTCTCTGTCCCCCGGGTTGGTTTTGTCTAGTTGTTTAAGGGGTCAGTAGTGTTATTCCCTGTCCTCTCTGTCCCCTGGGTTGGTTTTGTCTAGTTGTCTAGTTGTTTAAGGGGTAGTCCATAGTGTTATTCCCTGTCCTCTCTGTCCCCTGGGTTGGTTTTGTCTAGTTGTCTAGTTGTTTAAGGGGTAGTCAGTAGTGTTATTAATGTCCCCTGTCCTCTCTGTCCCCTGGGTTGGTTTTGTCTAGTTGTCTAGTTGTTTAAGGGGTAGTCAGTAGTGTTATTATTGTCCCCTGTCCTCTCTGTCCCCTGGGTTGGTTTTGTCTAGTTGTTTAAGGGGTAGTCCATAGTGTTATTCCCTGTCCTCTCTGTCCCCTGGGTTGGTTTTGTCTAGTTGTTTAAGGGGAAGTCCATAGTGTTGTTCATGTTCCCTGTCCTCTCTGTCCCCTGGGTTGGTATTGTCTAGTTGTCTAGTTGTTTAAGGGGTAGTCCATAGTGTTATTCCCTGTCCTCTCTGTCCCCTGGGTTGGTTTTGTCTAGTTGTCTAGTTGTTTAAGGGGTAGTCCATAGTGTTATTCATGTCCCCTGTCCTCTCTGTCCCCTGGGTTGGTTTTGTCTAGTTGTCTAGTTGTTTAAGGGGTAGTCAGTAGTGTTATTAATGTCCCCTGTCCTCTCTGTCCCCTGGGTTGGTTTTGTCTAGTTGTCTAGTAGTTTAAGGGGTAGTCAGTAGTGTTATTCACTGTCCTCTCTGTCCCCTGGGTTGGTTTTGTCTAGTTGTTTAAGGGGTAGTCCATAGTGTTATTCCCTGTCCTCTCTGTCCCCTGGGTTGGTTTTGTCTAGTTTTAAGGGGTAGTCAGTAGTGTTATTAATGTGCCCTGTCCTCTCTGTCCCCTGGGTTGATTTTGTCTAGTTGTCTAGTTGTTTAAGGGGTAGTCCATAGTGTTATTCCCTGTCCTCTCTATCCCCTGGGTTGGTTTTGTCTAGTTGTTTAAGGGGTAGTCCATAGTGTTATTAATGTCCCCTGTCCTCTCTGTCCCCTGGGTTGGTTTTGTCTAGTTGTCTAGTTGTTTAAGGGGTAGTCCATAGTGTTATTCCCTGTCCTCTCTGTCCCCTGGGTTGGTTTTGTCTAGTTGTCTAGTTGTTTAAGGGGTAGTCCATAGTGTTATTCCCTGTCCTCTCTGTCCCCTGGGTTGGTTTTGTCTAGTTGTTTAAGGGGTAGTCAGTAGTGTTATTCCCTGTCCTCTCTGTCCCCTGGGTTGGTTTTGTCTAGTTGTTTAAGGGGTAGTCCATAGTGTTATTAATGTCCCCTGTCCTCTCTGTCCCCTGGGTTGGTTTTGTCTAGTTGTCTAGTTGTTTAAGGGGTAGTCAGTAGTGTTATTCCCTGTCCTCTCTGTCCCCTGGGTTGGTTTTGTCTAGTTGTCTAGTTGTTTAAGGGGTCAGTAGTGTTATTCCCTGTCCTCTCTGTCCCCTGGGTTGGTTTTGTCTAGTTGTCTAGTTGTTTAAGGGGTAGTCCATAGTGTTATTCCCTGTCCTCTCTGTCCCCTGGGTTGGTTTTGTCTAGTTGTCTAGTTGTTTAAGGGGTAGTCCATAGTGTTATTAATGTCCCCTGTCCTCTCTGTCCCCTGGGTTGGTTTTGTCTAGTTGTTTAAGGGGTAGTCCATAGTGTTATTCCCTGTCCTCTCTGTCCCCTGGGTTGGTTTTGTCTAGTTGTTTAAGGGGTAGTCAGTAGTGTTATTCATGTCCCCTGTCCTCTCTGTCCCCTGGGTTGGTTTTGTCTAGTTGTTTAAGGGGTAGTCAGTAGTGTTATTCATGTCCCCTGTCCTCTCTGTCCCCTGGGTTGGTTTTGTCTAGTTGTCTAGTTGTTTAAGGGGTAGTCCATAGTGTTATTCCCTGTCCTCTCTGTCCCCTGGGTTGGTTTTGTCTAGTTGTCTAGTTGTTTAAGGGGTAGTCAGTAGTGTTGTTCATGTCCCCTGTCCTCTCTGTCCCCTGGGTTGGTTTTGTCTAGTTGTTTTAGGGGTAGTCAGTAGTGTTGTTCATGTTCCCTGTCCTCTCTGTCCCCTGGGTTGGTTTTGTCTAGTTGTCTAGTTGTTTAAGGGGTAGTCCATAGTGTTATTAATGTCCCCTGTCCTCTCTGTCCCCTGGGTTGGTTTTGTCTAGTTGTTTTAGGGGTAGTCAGTAGTGTTGTTCATGTTCCCTGTCCTCTCTGTCCCCTGGGTTGGTATTGTCTAGTTGTCTAGTTGTTTAAGGGGTAGTCCATAGTGTTATTCATGTTCCCTGTCCTCTCTGTCCCCTGGGTTGGTTTTGTCTAGTTGTCTAGTTGTTTAAGGGGTAGTCCATAGTGTTATTAATGTCCCCTGTCCTCTCTGTCCCCTGGGTTGGTTTTGTCTAGTTGTTTAAGGGGTAGTCAGTAGTGTTGTTCATGTCCCCTGTCCTCTCTGTCCCCTGGGTTGGTTTTGTCTAGTTGTTTAAGGGGTAGTCAGTAGTGTTATTAATGTCCCCTGTCCTCTCTGTCCCCTGGGTTGGTTTTGTCTAGTTGTCTAGTTGTTTAAGGGGTAGTCAGTAGTGTTATTAATGTCCCCTGTCCTCTCTGTCCCCTGGGTTGGTTTTGTCTAGTTGTCTAGTTGTTTAAGGGGTAGTCCATAGTGTTATTCCCTGTCCTCTCTGTCCCCTGGGTTGGTTTTGTCTAGTTGTTTAAGGGGTAGTCCATAGTGTTATTCCCTGTCCTCTCTGTCCCCTGGGTTGGTTTTGTCTAGTTGTCTAGTTGTTTAAGGGGTAGTCAGTAGTGTTATTCCCTGTCCTCTCTGTCCCCTGGGTTGGTTTTGTCTAGTTGTCTAGTTGTTTAAGGGGTAGTCAGTAGTGTTATTAATGTCCCCTGTCCTCTCTGTCCCCTGGGTTGGTTTTGTCTAGTTGTCTAGTTGTTTAAGGGGTAGTCAGTAGTGTTATTAATGTCCCCTGTCCTCTCTGTCCCCTGGGTTGGTTTTGTCTAGTTGTCTAGTTGTTTAAGGGGTAGTCAGTAGTGTTATTCATGTCCCCTGTCCTCTCTGTCCCCTGGTTGGTCCAGCTGTTCAAGGGTAAATTCTACCTCTGTGAAGGCCTGGACACCAGAAACATCACCACCAAGTCAGACTGTCTGCTGGCCAACTACCGCTGGACACGCAGGAAATACAACTTCGACAACCTGGGACAGGTGTGTGTGTGTGTGTGTGTGTGTGTGTGTGTGTGTGTGTGTGTGTGTGTGTGTGTGTGTGTGTGTGTGTGTGTGTGTGTGTGTGTGTGTGTGAACATTGTGTGTGAACACTGTGTGTGTGTGTGTGTCTGTGTGTGTGTGTGTGTGTGTGTGTGTGTGTGTGTGTGTGTGTGTGTGTGTGTGTGTGTGTGTGTGTGTGTGTGTGTGTGTGTGTGAGAGAGAGCACTGTGTGTGTGTGTGAACACTGTCTGTGTATTCCAGGCGCTGATGTCTCTGTTCGTGCTGTCCTGTAAGGATGGATGGGTCAACATCATGTATGATGGCCTGGATGCAGTGGGAGTAGACCAGCAGGTAACTCCTCTCCTCTCCTCTCCTCCTTTCCCCTCCCCTCCTCTCCTCTCCTCTCCTCTCCTCTCCTCTCCTCTCCTCTCCTCTCCTCTCCTCTCCTCTCCTCTCCTCTCCTGTATGATGGTCTGGATGCAGTCAGACTACCAGGTATATTTCAGGAGATTGTGTGACTCAGTGTGCAGAGGGAACACACACACCTCAGACACACACCCATATTGCAGGTAGGCTGAGTTTGGAGTCAGTCCCAGACAGACAGTGAGCCAGAGCCCTGAGACTGTAGTTCATCTACGTGGGTATATTAACCCTACACACACACACACACACACACACACACACACACACACACACACACACACACACACTGAATGTTTATCTCTCTCTCTCTCTCTCTCTCTCTCTCTCTCTCTCTCTCTCTCTCTGTCTGTTTCTCTGTCTCTCTCTCTCTCCTCCTCTCCTTCTCCCTCCCTCCTCCAGCCGGTGAGGAACCACAACCCGTGGATGCTCCTCTACTTCATCTCCTTCCTCCTCATCGTCAGTTTCTTCGTCCTCAACATGTTCGTGGGCGTGGTCGTCGAGAACTTCCACAAGTGTCGTCAGGACCAGGAAGAGGAAGAGCAGCGGCTACGGGAAGAGAAGAGGCTCAAAATCCTGGAGAAAAAGCGCAGGAGTAAGGAGAAGGATGGTGCCGGTCTGTAGTTTATTTTTCTGAGCACTGCCTGCTTTCATAACCTAACGGATGGAGAGGGGGAGAGAAGCAGACAGACAGACAGACAGACAGACAGACAGAGTGAGGGCTGTGACAGTAGACTGCATGAGGCTGCATGACCCTACCCAGCAACACCCACCCATCCTCCCCAGTTACTGCATGGATCCTTAGAGAGGGAGGTCTGACCTGATATCTCTACAGTATAAACCCTGCTACAGCTGATATCTCTATAGTATAAACCCTGCTACAGCTGATATCTCTATAGTATAAACCCTGCTACAGCTGACCTGATATCTCTACAGTATAAACCCTGCTACAGCTGATATCTCTACAGTATAAACCCTTCTACAGCTGATATCTCTATAGTATAAACCCTGCTACAGCTGATATCTCTATAGTATAAACCCTGCTACAGCTGATATCTCTATAGTATAAACCCTGCTACAGCTGATATCTCTATAGTATAAACCCTGCTACAGCTGATATCTCTATAGTATAAACCCTGCTACAGCTGATATCTCTACAGTATAAACCCTGCTACAGCTGACCTGATATCTCTACAGTATAAACCCTGCTACAGCTGATATCTCTTCAGTATAAACCCTGCTACAGCTGATATCTCTATAGTATAAACCCTGCTACAGCTGATATCTCTATAGTATAAACCCTGCTACAGCTGACCTGATATCTCTACAGTATAAACCCTGCAACAGCTGATATCTCTATAGTATAAACCCTGCTACAGCTGATATCTCTACAGTATAAACCCTGCTACAGCTGACCTGATATCTCTACAGTATAAACCCAGCTACAGCTGACCTGATATCTCTACAGTATAAACCCTGCTACAGCTGACCTGATATCTCTACAGTATAAACCCTGCTACAGCTGATATCTCTACAGTATAAACCCTGCTACAGCTGATATCTCTATAGTATAAACCCTGCTACAGCTGATATCTCTACAGTATAAACCCTGCTACAGCTGATATCTCTACAGTATAAACCCTGCTACAGCTGATATCTCTATAGTATAAACCCTGCTACAGCTGATATCTCTACAGTATAAACCCTGCTACAGCTGATATCTCTATAGTATAAACCCTGCTACAGCTGATATCTCTACAGTATAAACCCTGCTACAGCTGATATCTCTACAGTATAAACCCTGCTACAGCTGATATCTCTACAGTATAAACCCTGCTACAGCTGACCTGATATCTCTACAGTATAAACCCTGCTACAGCTGATATCTCTATAGTATAAATCCTGCTACAGCTGATATCTCTATAGTATAAACCCTGCTACAGCTGATATCTCTATAGTATAAACCCTGCTACAGCTGATATCTCTACAGTATAAACCCTGCTACAACCCGACCTCAGGAGTAAATCTCAGTTGTCTTTTCATTCAGAGTTAGAGACAGCAGGTGCGGTAGAGAGAGAGAGAGAGTCGAAAACAGCAGGTCCGGTGAACATGTCAGGGTTTCATAGCCGCAGGCAGAACAGTTGAAACTGGAGCAGCAGCACGACCAGGTGGACTGGGGACTGCAAGGAGTCATCAGGTCAGGTAGTCCTGAGGCATGGTCCCAAAGGCTCAGGTCCTCCGGGAGGAGGAAGAGAGAGATAATTAGAGGGAGCATACTTCAATTCACACAGGACACCAAATTAGCTATGTTAGCTACATTAGCTACATTAGCTACGTATGCTACGTTAGCTACATTAGCTACGTTAGCTACATTAGCTATATTAGCTACGCTATCTGCGTTAGCTATGTATGCTACGTTGGCTACATTAGCTACGTTAGCTACATTACCTATGTTAGCTACATTAGCTACGTTAGCTACATTAGCTACGTTAGCTATAGAAGCTATGTTAGCTACATTATCTATGTTAGCTACGTAAGCTTCGTTAGCTACATTAGCTCTGAATGTGGGCATGATGTCGGCCCATCGTTGGGACATGCATGATTAAGGTCTATACACCGACAGCAGCATCATCTCTCTAACAAACACTACGGTACGATGCAGTCGGTGTTACTGTACCGGTAAACATGAGACGGTATCGTCAGTGGTGTACCGGGAAAACATGAGACGGTATCGTCGGTGGTGTACCGGGAAAACATGGTTTGATGGGCAGCAGACTCAGAAACATAGCTGGAACCGTTGACCAATAGAAAAGTAATCTTCAGTAATCACAACGCCACTAAGCGGTAGTCCAGCAGGCGTTGGGATGACCTCACGTGTTTGTCCAGTTTGTCTCAGCAGGGCTGGGGGTTCATTCAATATCAACATCAGCATCAATTGTAAAAACATTTTTAAATGGTTCCATTATTTTGAATTAGGGCGATTTTTTTTATTTTTTTTCAATCATTGAATTGAATTTGCACTTTCTGACTGAATTGACTGAATGTCAACTCCCAAACCATATCTGTCCCATAGTTACTGTCTGTTACTGATGGTGTCACAGTTACTGTCTGTTACTGATGATGTCACAGTTACTGTCTGTTACTGATGATGTCATAGTTACTGTCTGTTACTGATGATGTCATAGTTACTGTCTGTTACTGATGATGTCATAGTTACTGTCTGTTACTGATGATGTCACAGTTACTGTCTGTTACTGATGATGTCACAGTTACTGTCTGTTACTGATGATGTCACAGTTACTGTCTGTTTCTGATGATCTCATAGTTACTGTCTGTTACTGATGATGTCATAGTTACTGTCTGTTACTGATGATGTTACTGTCTGTTACTGATGATCTCATAGTTACTGTCTGTTACTGATGATGTCACAGTTACTGTCTGTTACTGATGATGTCATAGTTACTGTCTGTTACTGATGATGTTACTGTCTGTTACTGATGATCTCATAGTTACTGTCTGTTACTGATGATGTCACAGTTACTGTCTGTTACTGATGATGTCACAGTTACTGTCTGTTACTGATGATGTCACAGTTACTGTCTGTTACTGATGATGTCACAGTTACTGTCTGCTACTGATGATCTCATAGTTACTGTCTGTTACTGATGATGTCATAGTTATTGTCTGTTACTGATGATGGCACAGTTACTGTCTGTTACTGAATGTCAACTCCCTCAGTAATGTCTCTGGTGATGTCACTCTGGTCCTCTGTACGTGCCACACCTGTGTGTATCTCTCTCTACGTGTAGGTGTTCTGACTGTGTGTGTGTGTGTGTGTGTGTGCGTGCGTGCGTGTGTGTGTGTTGTGTGTGTGTGTGTGTGTGTTCCAGAGGCCCAACAGAGACCCTACTATGCAGACTACTCCCCCGTGCGTCTCACCATCCACACGTTGTGCACCAGCCACTACCTGGACCTCTTCATCACCATCATCATCGGCATCAACGTCGTCACCATGAGCATGGAGCATTACAACCAGCCACAGGTAACTACAGCAACCACACTACAGCCAACCTCAGGTAACTATAGCAACCACACTACAGCCAACCTCAGGTAACTATAGCAACCACATCACGACCAGTCTCAGGTAACTATAGCAACCACACTACAACCAGCCTCAGGTAACTATAGTAACCACACGACAACCAGCCTCGGGTAACAGAAGTAATCCCGTACATTGGTAACTATAACAACCACACTGAAATTGGGTAACTTTGGTAACCATAGCAACAAGGAAAGTATGAAAATCAACCAACCGCTGGTAACCTTGATGGTCATACTATATAACTCTAATAGTATTCTGTCTGGGTCTTCTGGAACCTTCTTACTTCTACTGGAGGTACTAACTGTGTGTGTGTGTGTCTCTGTGTGTGTGTGTGCGTGTGTGCGTCTGTGTGTGTGTGTCTCTGTGTGTGTGTGTGTGTGTGTCTCTGTGTGTGTGTCTCTGTGTGTGTGTGTGTGTGTGTGTGTGTGTGTCTCTGTGTGTGTGTGTGTGTGTGTGTGTGTCTCTCTCTGTGTGTGTGTGTGTGTGTGTGTGTGTGTGTGTGTGTGTGTGTCTCTGTGTGTGTGTGTGTGTGTGTGTGTCTCTGTGTGTGTGTGTGTGTGTGTGTGTGTGTGTGTGTCTCTGTGTGTGTGTGTGTGTCTCTGTGTGTGTGTGTGTGTCTCTGTGTGTGTGTGTGTGTGTGTGTGTGTGTGTGTGTCTCTGTGTGTGTCTCTCTGTGTGTGTGTGTGTGTGTGTGTGTGTGTGTGTGTGTGTGTGTGTGTGTGTGTGTGTGTGTGTGTGTGTCCAGTATCTGGAGGAGGCTCTGAAGTACTGTAACTACCTGTTTACCTGTATCTTCATCATCGAGACCCTGCTGAAACTAGTGGCCTTCGGACTGCACAGGTTCTTTAAAGACAGGTACACACACACACACACACACACACACACACACACACACACACACACACACACACACACACACACACACACACACACACACACACACACACACTCACACACACAAACACAAACACACACTCTCACTCTCACTCACACTCACACACACCACACACACACACTACACACACACACACAAAAACTGTTCCTCACTCGGTCATTGGATCTTGACACAAAAGTGTCTGTGTGTGTGTGTATCCAGGTGGAACCAGCTGGACCTGGCCATAGTGCTGCTGTCCATCATGGGCATCACTCTGGAGGAGCTGAAGATGAACGCATCGCTACCCATCAACCCCACCATCATCAGGATCATGAGAGTCTTGAGGATCGCTAGAGGTAAACACAGCCCTGAGGATCACTAGAGATAGACACAGCCCTGAGGACCACTAGAGATAGACACAGCCCTGAGGACACAACCCTAAGGACCACTAGAGGTAGACACACAGCCCTGAGGACCACTAGAGGTAGACAAACAGCCCTGAGGACCACTAGAGGTAGACACAGCCCTGAGGATCACTAGAGGTAGACACAGCCCTGAGGACCACTAGAGGTAGACACACAGCATGAGGATCACTAGAGGTAGACACAGCCCTTAGGATCACTAGAGGTAAACACAGTCCTGAGGATCACTAGAGGTAGACACAGCCCTGAGGATCACTAGAGGTAAACACAGTCCTGAGGATCACTAGAGGTAGACACAGCCCTGAGGATCACTAGAGGTAGACACAGTCCTGAGGATCACTAGAGGTAGACACAGCCCTGAGGACACAGCCCTGAGGATCACTAGAGGTAGACACAGCCCTTAGGACACAGCTCTGAGGATCACTAGAGGTAGACACAGCCCTGAGGACACAGCCCTGAGGACCACCAGAGATAGACACAGCCCTGAGGACCACTAGAGGTAGATAGACAGCCCTGAGGATCACTAGAGGTAGACACAGCCCGAAGGACCACTAGAGGTAGACACACAGCCCTGAGGATCACTAGAGGTAGATACACAGCCCTGAGGACACAGCCCTGAGGACTACTAGAGGTAGACACAGTCCTGAGGACACAGCCCTGAGGATCACTAGAGGTAGATACACAGCCCTGAGGACACAGCCCTGAGGACCACTGGAGGTAGACCCAGCCCTGAGGACCACTAGAGGTAGACACAGAGCCCTGAGGACCACTAGAGGTAGACACAACCCTGAGGATCACTAGAGGTAGACACAGCCCCGAGGATCACTAGAGGTAGACATAGCCCTGAAGACCTCTAGAGATAGACACATCCCTGAGGATCACTAGAGATAGACACAGCCCTGAGGATCACTAGAGGTAAACACAGTCCTGAGGATCACTAGAGGTAGACACAGCCCTGAGGATCACTAGAGGTAGACACAGCCCTGAGGACCACTAGAAGTAGACACAGCCCTGAGGACCACTAGAGGGACACAGCCCCGAGGATCACTAGAGGTAGACATAGCCCTGAGGACCTCTAGAGATAGACACATCCCTGAGGATCACTAGAGATAGACACAGCCCTGAGGATCACTAGAGGTAGACACAGCCCTGAGGATCACTAGAGATAGACACAGCCCTGAGGATCACTAGAGATAGACACAGCCCTGAGGATCACTAGAGGTAGACACAGCCCTGAGGACCACTAGAAGTAGACACAGCCCTGAGGACCACTAGAGGGACACACAGCCCCGAGGATCACTAGAGGTAGACACACAGCCCTGAGGATCGCTAGAGGTAGACACAGCCCTGAGGATCACTAGAGATAGACACAGCCCTGAGGATCACTAGAGGTAGACACAGCCCTGAGAACCTCTAGAGACAGACACAGCCCTGAGGATCACTAGAGATAGACACAGCCCTGAGGACCACTAGAAGTAGACACAGCCCTGAGGACCACTAGAGGTAGATAGACAGCCCTGAGGATCACTAGAGGTAGACACAGCCCGAAGGACCACTAGAGGTAGACACACTCCTGAGGATCACTAGAGGTAGATACACAGCCCTGAGGACACAGCCCTGAGGACAACTAGAGGTAGACACAGTCCTGAGGACACAGCCCTGAGGACCACAAGAGGTAGACACACAGCCCTGAGGACCACTAGAGGTAGACACACAGCCCTGAGGACCACTAGAGGTAGACACAGCCCTGAGGATCACTAGAGGTAGACACAGCCCCGAGGATCACTAGAGGTAGACACAGCCCCGAGGACCCTTAGAGATAGACACAGCCCTGAGGATCACTAGAGATAGACACAGCCCTGAGGATCACTAGAGGTAGACACAGCCCTGAGGACCACTAGAAGTAGACACAGCCCTGAGGACCACTAGAGGTAGATACACAGCCCTGAGGATCACTAGAGGTAGACACAGCCCGAAGGACCACTAGAGGTAGACACACAGCCCTGAGGATCACTAGATTTAGACACAGCACCTATCATACTACTACGACTGACCCTGTACAACAACACCTATCATACTACTGATCCTGTAAAACAACACCTATCATACTACTATGACTGACCCTGTACAACAACACCTATCATACTACTATGACTGACCCTGTAAAACAACACCTATCATACTACTATGACTGACCCTGTAAAACAACACCTATCATACTACTATGACTGACCCTGTAAAACAACACCTATCATACTACTATGACTGACCCTGTACAACAACACCTATCTTACTACTGACCCTGTAAAACAACACCTATCATACTACTATGACTGGCCCTGTAAAACAACACCTATCATACTACTATGACTGACCCTGTTAAACAACACCTATCTGGTGTGTGACAATAAAGACATGGTTTTGTTTTTACACACACACACACACACACACACACACACACACACACACACACACACACACACACACACACACACACACACACACACACACACACACACACCATTGTGTTTACGGTAAAGTAGCGAGTGTTGTCTCTCCCCCCCACCCCGTTGTGTTTGGGGTAAAGTAGGTAGTGTTGTCTCTCACCCCCACCCCGTTGTGTTTGGGATAAAGTAGCGAGTGTTGTCTCTCTCTCCCCCCCCCCCCCCCACCCCGTTGTGTTTGCGGTAAGGTAGGTAGTGTTGTCTCTCCCCCCCCCCCCCCCCCCCCCCCCCGTTGTCTTTGCGGTAAGGTAGGGAGTGTTGTCTCTCACCCCCCACCCCATTGTGTTTGCGGTAAAGTAGCGAGTGTTGTCCCTCCCCCCCACCCCGTTGTGTTTGGGGTAAAGTAGGTAGTGTTGTCTCTCACCCCCACCCCGTTGTGTTTGGGATAAAGTAGCGAGTGTTGTCTCTCCCCCCCACCCCGTTGTGTTTGCGGTAAAGTAGGGAGTGTTGTCTCTCACCCCCACCCCGTTGTGTTTGGGGTAAGGTAGGGAGTGCTGTCTCTCACCCCCACCCCGTTGTGTTTGGGATAAAGTAGGTAGTGTTGTCTCTCACCCCCACCCCGTTGTGTTTGGGGTAAGGTAGGGAGTATTGTCTCTCTCCCCCCCCCCCCCCCCGTTGTGTTTGGGGTAAGGTAGGGAGTGTTGTCTCTCACCCCCACCCCGTTGTGTTTGCGGTAAGGTAGGGAGTGTTGTCTCTCACCCCCCACCCCATTGTGTTTGCGGTAAAGTAGCGAGTGTTGTCTCTCCCCCCCACCCCGTTGTGTTTGGGATAAAGTAGGTAGTGTTGTCTCTCACCCCCCACCCCGTTGTGTTTGCGGTAAAGTAGGGAGTGTTGTCTCTCACCCCCACCCCGTTGTGTTTGCGGTAAAGTAGGGAGTGTTGTCTCTCACCCCCACCCGTTGTGTTTGCGGTAAAGTAGGTAGTGTTGTCTCTCCCCCCCACCCTGTTGTGTTTGGGGTAAAGTAGGTAGTGTTGTCTCTCCCCCCCACCCCGTTGTGTTTGGGGTAAGGTAGGGAGTGTTGTCTCTCACCCCCACCCCGTTGTGTTTGGGATAAAGTAGGTAGTGTTGTCTCTCCCCCCCACCCCGTTGTGTTTGGGGTAAAGTAGGTAGTGTTGTCTCTCACCCCCCACCCCGTTGTGTTTGGGGTAAAGTAGGTAGTGTTGTCTCTCACCCCCCACCCCGTTGTGTTTGGGGTAAAGTAGGGAGTGTTGTCTCTCACCCCCCACCCCGTTGTGTTTGGGATAAAGTAGGTAGTGTTGTCTCCCCCCCCCCCCCCCTCCCCACCCTGTTGTGTTTGCGGTAAGGTAGGGAGTGTTGTCTCTCACCCCCCACCCCGTTGTGTTTGCGGTAAGGTAGGGAGTGTTGTCTCTCACCCCCCACCCCATTGTGTTTGCGGTAAAGTAGCGAGTGTTGTCTCTCCCCCCCCCACCCCGTTGTGTTTGCGGTAAAGTAGCGAGTGTTGTCTCTCCCCCCACCCCGTTGTGTTTGCGGTAAAGTAGCGAGTGTTGTCTCTCCCCCCCACCCTGTTGTGTTTGGGATAAAGTAGGTAGTGTTGTCTCTCCCCCCCACCCCGTTGTGTTTGCGGTAAAGTAGGGAGTGTTGTCTCTCACCCCCACCCCGTTGTGTTTGCGGTAAGGTAGGGAGTGTTGTCTCTCACCCCCACCCCGTTGTGTTTGGGATAAAGTAGGTAGTGTTGTCTCTCACCCCCACCCCGTTGTGTTTGCGGTAAGGTAGGGAGTGTTGTCTCTCCCCCCCACCCCGTTGTGTTTGGGATAAAGTAGGTAGTGTTGTCTCTCACCCCCACCCCGTTGTGTTTGCAGTAAGGTAGGGAGTGTTGTCTCTCCCCCCCACCCCGTTGTGTTTGCGGTAAAGTAGGTAGTGTTGTCTCTCACCCCCACCCCGTTGTGTTTGGGATAAAGTAGCGAGTGTTGTCTCTCCCCCCCACCCCGTTGTGTTTGGGATAAAGTAGGTAGTGTTGTCTCTCCCCCCCCACCCCGTTGTGTTTGGGATAAAGTAGGTAGTGTTGTCTCTCACCCCCCACCCCGTTGTGTTTGGGATAAAGTAGGTAGTGTTGTCTCTCACCCCCCACCCCGTTGTGTTTGGGGTAAAGTAGGTAGTGTTGTCTCTCCCCCCCACCCCGTTGTGTTTGGGATAAAGTAGGTAGTGTTGTCTCTCACCCCCACCCCGTTGTGTTTGGGGTAAAGTAGGGAGTGTTGTCTCTCTCCTCTGTGTTGAAGCTGTTGAAGATGGCTATAGTGTTGTGTTGTCTCTCTCCTCAGTGTTGAAGATGGCTATAGTGTTGTGTTGTCTCTCTCCTCAGTGTTGAAGATGTTGAAGATGGCTATAGTGTTGTGTTGTCTCTCTCCTCAGTGTTGAAGATGGCTATAGTGTTGTGTTGTCTCTCTCCTCAGTGTTGAAGATGGCTATAGTGTTGTGTTGTCTCTCTCCTCAGTGTTGAAGATGGCTATAGTGTTGTGTTGTCTCTCTCCTCAGTGTTGAAGATGGCTATAGTGTTGTGTTGTCTCTCTCCTCAGTGTTGAAGATGGCTATAGTGTTGTGTTGTCTCTCTCCTCAGTGTTGGAGCTGTTGAAGATGGCTATAGTGTTGTGTTGTCTCTCTCCTCAGTGTTGAAGATGGCTATAGTGTTGTGTTGTCTCTCTCCTCAGTGTTGAAGATGGCTATAGTGTTGTGTTGTCTCTCTCCTCAGTGTTGAAGCTGTTGAAGATGGCTATAGTGTTGTGTTGTCTCTCTCCTCAGTGTTGAAGCTGTTGAAGATGGCTATAGTGTTGTGTTGTCTCTCTCCTCAGTGTTGAAGATGGCTATAGTGTTGTGTTGTCTCTCTCCTCAGTGTTGAAGATGGCTATAGTGCTGTGTTGTCTCTCTCCTCAGTGTTGGAGTTGTTGAAGATGGCTATAGTGTTGTGTTGTCTCTCTCCTCAGTGTTGAAGCTGTTGAAGATGGCTATAGTGTTGTGTTGTCTCTCTCCTCAGTGCTGAAGCTGTTGAAGATGGCTATAGTGTTGTGTTGTCTCTCTCCTCAGTGCTGAAGCTGTTGAAGATGGCTATAGTGTTGTGTTGTCCCTCTCCTCAGTGCTGAAGCTGTTGAAGATGGCTATAGTGTTGTGTTGTCTCTCTCCTCAGTGCTGAAGCTGTTGAAGATGGCTATAGTGTTGTGTTGTCTCTCTCCTCAGTGTTGAAGCTGTTGAAGATGGCTACAGGGATGAGAGCTCTTCTGGACACGGTCATGCAGGCTTTGCCACAGGTAACGTACGCATGTGTGTGTGTGTGTGTGTGTGTGTGTGTGTGTGTGTGTGTGTGTGTGTGTGTGTGTGTGTGTGTGTGTGTGTGTGTGTGAGTGTGTGTGAGTGTGTGTGTGTGTGTGTGTGTGTGTGTGTGTGTGTGTGTGTGTGTGTGTGTGTGTGTGTGTGTGTGTGTGTGTGTGTGTGTGTGTGTGTGTGTGTGTGTGTGTGTGTGTGTGTGTGTGTGTACTGTACCTGACCGTGTGTATGTGTACTGTACCTGACCGTGTGTGTAATATCTAACATCCTGTCGTTCTCTCTAGGTGGGGAATCTGGGTCTGCTCTTCATGTTGCTGTTCTTCATCTACGCAGCACTGGGAGTTGAGCTGTTTGGGAAACTGGGTCAGTCACACTATCTCTACCTCCCTCTCTCCCTCTCTCTTTCTCTCTCTTTCTCTCTCTCTCTCTCTGTCTCTCTCTCTCTCTCTGTCTCTCTCTTTGTCTCTCACTCACTCTCTCTCTCTCTCTCTCCCTCTCTTTGTCTCATTCTCTGTCCCTCTCTCTGTCTCTCTTTCTCTCTCTCTCTCTTGCTGCCGCAGTTAAAGTTTCAGCGAATACACTCACCACTGCAGTCACGAATCACCAAATACTTTTTCTCACAATCTCTTTCTCTCTCTCTCTCCTTCTCTCTGTCTCTCCCTCTCTCTGTCTCTTTCTTTCTCTCTCTCTCTATGTCTCTCTCTGTGTCTATGTCTCTCTTTCTCTATCTCCCTCTCTGTCTCTCTGTCTCTCTCTCTCTCTGTCTCTCCCTCTCTGTCTGTCTCTCTCTCTCTCCTTCTCTCTCCCTCTTTCTCTCTGTCTGTCTCTCTCTGTCTCTTTCTTTCTCTCTCTCTGTCTCTGTCTCTCTTTCCCTCTCTCTCTCTCTCTCTCTCTCTCTCTGCAGCTCCCTCTCTCTGTCTCTCTCTCCCTCTCTCTGTCTCTCCCTCTCTCCGTCTCTTACTCTCTCTGTCTCTCTCTCTATATATCTGTTTCTCCCTCTGTGTCTCTCCCTCTCTCTCTCTCTAACACACTTTGGAAGGTATTTAGTTGACCGTGTCTTTTTCTCTACTCTGGGGGATTTTAAGAGAGAATAGTATAGAATGAATCTGTATTAGAGAGTAGGGCTGGAGGAGAAGAGAATAGTGTAGGATGAATCTGTATTAGAGAGTAGGGCTGGATGAGAAGAGACAGAGATAATAGTATAGGATGAATCTGTATTAGAAAGTAGGGCTGGAGGAGGAGAGAATAGTATAGGATGAATCTTTACTAGAGAGTAGGGCTGGAGGAGAAGAGAATAGTATAGGATGAATCTGTATTAGAGAGTAGGGCTGGATGAGAAGAGACAGAGATAATAGTATAGGATGAATCTGTATTAGAGAGTGGGGCTGGAGGAGAAGAGAATAGTATAGGATGAATCTGTATTAGAGAGTAGGGCTGGAGGAGAAGAGACAGAGAGAATAGTATAGGATGAATCTGTATTAGAGAGTAGGGCTGGAGGAGAAGAGACAGAGAGAATAGTATAGGATGAATCTGTATTAGAGAGTAGGGCTGGAGGAGAAGAGACAGAGAGAATAGTATAGGATGAATCTGTATTAGAGAGTAGGGCTGGAGGAGAAGAGACAGAGAGAATAGTATAGGATGAATCTGTATTAGAGAGTAGGGCTGGAGGAGAAGAGAATAGTTTAGGATGAATCTGTATTAGAGAGTAGGGCTGGAGGAGAAGAGAATAGTATAGGATGACTCTGTATTAGAGAGTAGGGCTGGAGGAGAAGAGAATAGTATAGGATGAATCTGTTTTAGAGAGTAGGGCTGGAGGAGAAGACAGAGATAATAGTATAGGATGAATCTGTATTAGAGAGTAGGGCTGGAGGAGGAGAGAATAGTATAGGATGAATCTGTACTAGAGAGTAGGGCTGGAGGAGAAGAGAATAGTATAGGATGAATCTGTATTAGAGAGTAGGGCTGGAGGAGAAGAGACAGAGAGAATAGTATAGGATGAATCTGTATTAGAGAGTGGGGCTGGAGGAGAAGAGAATAGTATATGATGAATCTGTTTTAGAGAGTAGGGCTGGAGGAGAAGAGACAGAGAGAATAGTACAGGATGAATCTGTACTAGAGAGTAGGGCTGGAGGAGAAGAGACAGAGAGAATAGTATAGGATGAATCTGTATTAGAGAGTAGGGCTGGAGGAGAAGAGAATAGTATAGGATGAATCTGTATTAGAGAGTAGGGCTGGAGGAGAAGAGACAGAGAGAATAGTACAGGATGAATCTGTACTAGAGAGTAGGGCTGGAGGAGAAGAGAATAGTATAGGATGAATCTGTATTAGAGAGTAGGGCTGGAGGAGAAGAGAATAGTATAGGATGAATCTGTATTAGAGAGTAGGGCTGGAGGAGAAGAGAATAGTATAGGATGAATCTGTTTTAGAGAGTAGGGCTGGAGGAGAAGAGAATAGTATGGGATGAATCTGTATTAGAGAGTAGGGCTGGAGGAGGAGAGAATAGTATAGGATGAATCTTTACTAGAGAGTAGGGCTGGAGGAGAAGAGAATAGTATAGGATGAATCTGTATTAGAGAGTAGGGCTGGATGAGAAGAGACAGAGATAATAGTATAGGATGAATCTGTATTAGAGAGTGGGGCTGGAGGAGAAGAGAATAGTATAGGATGAATCTGTATTAGAGAGTAGGGCTGGAGGAGAAGAGACAGAGAGAATAGTATAGGATGAATCTGTATTAGAGAGTAGGGCTGGATGAGAAGAGACAGAGATAATAGTATAGGATGAATCTGTACTAGAGAGTAGGGCTGGAGGAGAAGAGACAGAGAGAATAGTATAGGATGAATCTGTATTAGAGAGTAGGGCTGGAGGAGAAGAGAATAGTATAGGATGAATCTGTATTAGAGAGTAGGGCTGGATGAGAAGAGACAGAGAGAATAGTATAGGATGAATCTGTATTAGAGAGTAGGGCTGGAGGTGAAGAGAATAGTATAGGATGAATCTGTATTAGAGAGTAGTGCTGGAGAAGGAGAGAATAGTATAGGATGAATCTGTATTAGAGAGTAGGGCTGGAGGAGAAGAGACAGAGAGAATAGTATAGGATGAATCTGTATTAGAGAGTAGGGCTGGAGGAGAAGAGACAGAGATAATAGTACAGGATGAATCTGTACTAGAGAGTAGGGCTGGATGAGAAGAGAATAGTACAGAATGAATCTGTATTAGAGAGTAGGGCTGGAGGAGAAGAGACAGAGATAATAGTACAGGATGAATCTGTATTAGAGAGTAGGGCTGGATGAGAAGAGACAGAGATAATAGTATAGGATGAATCTGTATTAGAAAGTAGGGCTGGATGAGAAGAGAATAGTACAGAATGAATCTGTATTAGAGAGTAGGGCTGGAGGAGAAGAGACAGAGATAATAGTATAGGATGAATCTGTATTAGAGAGTAGGGCTGGATGAGAAGAGACAGAGAGAATAGTATAGGATGAATCTGTATTAGAGAGTAGTGCTGGAGAAGGAGAGAATAGTATAGGATGAATCTGTATTAGAGAGTAGTGCTGGAGAAGGAGAGAATAGTATAGGATGAATCTGTATTAAAGAGTAGGGCTGGAGGAGAAGAGAATAGTGTAGGATGAATCTGTATTAGAGAGTAGGGCTGGAGGAGAAGAGACAGAGAGAATAGTACAGGATGAATCTGTATTAGAGAGTAGGGCTGGAGGAGAAGAGACAGAGAGAATAGTATAGGATGAATCTGTATTAGAGAGTAGGGCTGGATGAGAAGAGACAGAGAGAATAGTATAGGATGAATCTGTATTAGAGAGTAGGGCTGGAGGAGAAGAGACAGAGCAGACGGATCACAGTGTTCATAAATGCAGCTGAGTTAGAGCAGACAGATCACATGACTACATCTGAGTTAGAGCAGACAGATCACATAGCACATGACTACAGCTGAGTTAGAGCAGACAGGTCACAGATCACATGACTACAGCTGAGTCAGAGCAGACAGATCACAGTGTTCATGACTACAGCTGAGTTAGAGCAGACATATCACAGTGTTCATGACTACATCTGAGTTAGAGCAGACGTATCACAGATCACATGACTACAGCTGAGTTAGAGCAGACAGATCACAGATCACATGACTACAGATAAGTTAGAGCAGACAGATCACAGTGTTTATGACTACAGCTGAGTTAGAACAGACAGAGAACAGATCACATGACTACATATAAGTTAGAGCAGACGGATCACAGATCACATGACTACAGCTGAGTTAGAACAGACGGATCACAGATCACATTACTACAGCTGAGTTAGAGCAGACAGATCACAGATCACATGACTACAGCTGAGTTAGAGCAGACAGATCACAGTGGCCATGACCACAGCCGAGTTAGAGCAGACGGATCACAGATCACACGACTACATCTGAGTTAGAGCAGACGGATCACAGTGTTCATGACTACATCTGAGTTAGAGCAGACATATCACATATAACACGACTACAGCTGAGTTAGAGCAGACGGATCACAGATCACATGACTACATCTGAGCTAGAGCAGACGGATCACAGATCACATGACTACAGCTGAGTTAGAGTAGACAGATCACAGATCACATGACTACATCTGAGTTAGAGCAGACAGATCACATGACTACAGATAAGTTAGAGCAGACAGATCACAGTGTTTATGACTACAGCTGAGTTAGAACAGACAGATAACAGATCACATGACTACAGATAAGTTAGAGCAGACGGATCACAGATCACATGTCTACAGCTGAGTTAGAACTGACGGATCACAGATCACATGACTACAGCTGAGCTAGAGCAGACAGATCACAGATCACATGACTACAGCTGAGTTAGAGCAGACAGATCACAGTGTCCATGACCACAGCTGAGTTAGAGCAGACGGATAACAGATCACACGACTACATCTGAGTTAGAGCAGACGGATCACAGATCACATGACTACAGCTGAGTTAGAGCAGACAGATCACAGATCACATGACTACAGCTGAGTTAGAGCAGACAGATCACAGATCACATGACTACAGCTGAGTTAGAGCAGACAGATCACAGTGTCCATGACCACAGCTGAGTTAGAGCAGACGGATCACAGATCACACGACTACATATGAGTTAGAGCAGATGGATCACAGTGTTCATGACTACATCTGAGTTAGAGCAGACAGATCACATATAACACGACTACAGCTGAGTTAGAGCAGACGGATCACAGATCACATGACTACATCTGAGTTAGAGCAGACGGATCACAGATCACATGACTACATCTGAGTTAGAGCAGACAGATCACAGATCACATGACTACATCTGAGTTAGAGCAGACGGATCACAGATCACATGACTACAGCTGAGTTAGAGTAGACAGATCACAGATCACATGACTACATCTGAGTTAGAGCAGACGGATCACAGATCACATGACTACAGCTGAGTTAGAGCAGACAGATAACAGTGTTCATGACTACAGCTGAGTTAGAGCAGACAGATCACAGATCACATGACTACAGCTGCTGCCTGGCTCTCACTACTACAGTGATACACCGACTGGCTTCTTTTTTTCTAATCAAGACGTGTGTGTGTGTGTGTGTGTGTGTGTGTGTGTGTGTGTGTGTGTGTTACAGAGTGTAACGACAGTAATCCGTGTGAGGGTCTGAGTCGCCACGCCACCTTTGAGAACTTTGGGATGGCGTTTCTCACGCTGTTCAGAGTCTCTACTGGGGACAACTGGAACGGCATCATGAAGGTTGACCTGCTGACACACCTGTTACTACTGACACACCTGCTACTACTGACACACCTGCTACTACTGATACACCTGTTACTACTGACACACCTGTTACTACTGACACACCTGTTACTACCGACACACCTGTTACTACTGACACACCTGTTACTACTGACACACCTGATACTACTGACACACCTGTTACTACTGACACACCTGTTACTACTGATACACCTGTTACTACTGACACACCTGTTACTACTGACACATCTGTTACTACTGACACACCTGTTACTACCGACACACCTGTTACTACTGACACACCTGATACTACTGACACACCTGATACTACTGACACACAGACACACCTGTTACTACTGACACACCTGTTACTACCGACACACCTGTTACTACTGACACACCTGCTACTACCAACACACCTGTTACTACTGACACACCTGCTACTACTGACACACCTGTTACTACTGACACACCTGATACTACTGACACACAGACACACCTGCTACTACTGACACACCTGTTACTACTGACACACCTGATACTACTGACACACCTGATACTACTGACACACAGACACACCTGTTACTAATGACACACCTGTTACTACTGACACACCTGCTACTACTAACACACCTGTTACTACTGACACACCTGTTACTACCGACACACCTGTTACTACCGACACACCTGTCACTACTGACACACCTGCTACTACCGACACACCTGTTACTACTGACACACCTGCTACTACTGACACACCTGTTACTACTGACACACCTGTTACTACTGACACACCTGTTACTACTGACACACCTGCTACTACTAACACACCTGTTACTACTGACACACCTGTTACTACTGACACACCTGTTACTACCGACACACCTGTTACTACTGACACACCTGTTACTACCGACACACCTGTTACTACTGACACACCTGCTACTACTGACACACCTGTTACTACCGACACACCTGTTACTACTGACACACCTGTTACTACCGACACACCTGTTACTACTGACACACCTGTTACTACCGACACACCTGATACTACTGACACACCTGATACTACTGACACACAGACACACCTGTTACTACTGACACACCTGTTACTACCGACACACCTGTTACTACTGACACACCTGCTACTACCAACACACCTGTTACTACTGACACACCTGCTACTACTGACACACCTGTTACTACTGACACACCTGATACTACTGACACACAGACACACCTGCTACTACTGACACACCTGTTACTACTGACACACCTGATACTACTGACACACCTGATACTACTGACACACAGACACACCTGTTACTAATGACACACCTGTTACTACTGACACACCTGCTACTACTAACACACCTGTTACTACTGACACACCTGTTACTACCGACACACCTGTTACTACCGACACACCTGTCACTACTGACACACCTGCTACTACCGACACACCTGTTACTACTGACACACCTGCTACTACTGACACACCTGTTACTACTGACACACCTGTTACTACTGACACACCTGTTACTACTGACACACCTGCTACTACTAACACACCTGTTACTACTGACACACCTGTTACTACTGACACACCTGTTACTACTTACACACCTGTTACTACCGACACACCTGTTACTACCGACACACCTGTTACTACCGACACACCTGTTACTACCGACACACCTGTTACTACTGACACACCTGTTACTACCGACACACCTGTTACTACTGACACACCTGCTACTACTGACACACCTGTTACTACTGACACACCTGCTACTACTGACACACCTGTTACTACTGACACACCTGTTACTACTGACACACACACACACACACACACACACACACACACCTGTTACTACTGACACACCTGCTACTACTGACACACCTGTTACTACTGACACACCTGTTACTACTGAAACACCTGTTACTACTGACACACCTGCCTCTACTGACACACACACACACACACACACACCTGTTACTACTGACACACCTGTTACTACTGACACACCTGCTACTACTGACACATCTGTTACTACTGACACACCTGTTACTACTGACACACCTGTTACTACTGAGACACCTGTTACTACTGATACACAAACTCTTATAGAGGCCCATTTCTCCATTTCTCCCTCTCTCTCTCTCGCTCTCTCTCCCTCCCTCCCTCCCTCCCTCCCTCCCTCCCTCCCTCCCTCCCTCCCTCCCTCCCTCCCTCCCTCCCTCCCTCCCTCCCCACATCCAGGACACGCTGCGTGAGTGTCGTCCAGAGGAGCGCTCCTGTCTGACCTACCTTCCTCTGATGTCTCCGGTTTACTTTGTGACCTTCGTCCTCATGGCCCAGTTCGTGCTGGTCAACGTGGTGGTGGCGGTGCTGATGAAACACCTGGAGGAGAGCAACAAGGAAGCCAAGGAGGACGCAGAGATGGACGCCGAGATCGCGCTGGAGATGGAGAGAGCTAGACGTCTTAGCTCCACCTCTAAAGCGTCGGCGCTAGGCGGGGCCTACGTGGGGCCACGCCCACACTCACCTGGTCAGGTGAGACGGATCGGGGACAGGTGGTAGGAGGAGAACATTTGGTCAGACTGATCAGAGACCTGGTCAGGTGAGACGGATCGGAGACAGGTGGTAGGAGGAGAACATTTGGTCAGACAGATCAGAGACCTGGTCAGGTGAGACGGATGGGAGACAGGTGGTAGGAGGAGAACATTTGGTCAGACAGATCAGAGACCTGGTCAGGTGAGACGGATCGGAGATAGGTGGTAGGAGGAGAACATTTGGTCAGACAGATCAGAGACCTGGTCAGGTGAGACGGATCGGAGACAGGTGGTAGGAGGAGAACATTTGGTCAGACAGATCAGAGACCTGGTCAGGTGAGACGGATCGGAGACAGGTGGTAGGAGGAGAACATTTGGTCAGACAGATCAGAGACCTGGTCAGGTGAGACGGATCGGAGACAGGTGGTAGGAGGAGAACATTTGGTCAGACAGATCAGAGACCTGGTCAGGTGAGACGGATCGGAGACAGGTGGTAGGAGGAGAACATTTGGTCAGACAGATCAGAGACCTGGTCAGGTGAGACGGATCGGAGACAGGTGGTAGGAGGAGAACATTTGGTCAGACAGATCAGAGACCTGGTCAGGTGAGACGGATCGGAGACAGGTGGTAGGAGGAGAACATTTGGTCAGACAGATCAGAGACCTGGTCAGGTGAGACGGATCGGAGACAGGTGGTAGGAGGAGAACATTTGGTCAGACAGATCAGAGACCTGGTCAGGTGAGACGGATCGGAGACAGGTGGTAGGAGGAGAACATTTGGTCAGACAGATCAGAGACCTGGTCAGGTGAGACGGATCGGAGACAGGTGGTAGGAGGAGAACATTTGGTCAGACAGATCAGAGACCTGGTCAGGTGAGACGGATCGGAGACAGGTGGTAGGAGGAGAACATTTGGTCAGACAGATCAGAGACCTGGTCAGGTGAGACGGATCGGAGACAGGTGGTAGGAGGAGAACATTTGGTCAGACAGATCAGAGACCTGGTCAGGTGAGACGGATCGGAGACAGGTGGTAGGAGGAGAACATTTGGTCAGACAGATCAGAGACCTGGTCAGGTGAGACGGATTGGAGACAGGTGATAGTTGGAGAACATTTGGTCAGACAGATCAGAGACCTGGTCAGGTGAGACGGATTGGAGACAGGTGGTAGGAGGAGAACATTTGGTCAGACAGATCAGAGACCTGGTCAGGTGAGACGGATCGGAGACTGGTGGTAGGAGGAGAACATTTGGTCAGACAGATCAGAGACCTGGTCAGGTGAGACGGA
Source organism: Oncorhynchus mykiss (assembly GCF_013265735.2). Classification (NCBI taxonomy): domain Eukaryota; kingdom Metazoa; phylum Chordata; class Actinopteri; order Salmoniformes; family Salmonidae; genus Oncorhynchus; species Oncorhynchus mykiss. The sequence continues at coordinate 862,768 of NW_023493661.1, forward strand.
TCGGAGACAGGTGGTAGGAGGAGAACATTTGGTCAGACAGATCAGAGACCTGGTCAGGTGAGACGGATCGGAGACAGGTGATAGGAGGAGAACATTTGGTCAGACAGATCAGAAACCTGGTCAGGTGAGACGGATCGGAGACAGGTGATAGGAGGAGAACATTTGGTCAGACAGATCAGAGACCTGGTCAGGTTAGACGGATCGGAGACAGGTGGTAGGAGGAGAACATTTGGTCAGACAGATCAGAGACCTGGTCAGGTGAGACGGATCGGAGACAGGTGGTAGGAGGAGAACATTTGGTCAGACAGATCAGAGACCTGGTCAGGTGAGACGGATCGGAGACAGGTGGTAGGAGGAGAACATTTGGTCAGACAGATCAGAGACCTGGTCAGGTGAGACGGATCGGAGACAGGTGGTAGGAGGAGAACATTTGGTCAGACAGATCAGAGACCTGGTCAGGTGAGACGGATCGGAGACAGGTGATAGGAGGAGAACATTTGGTCAGACAGATCAGAGACCTGGTCAGGTGAGACGGATCGGAGACAGGTGGTAGGAGGAGAACATTTGGTCAGACAGATCAGAGACCTGGTTAGGTGAGACGGATCGGAGACAGGTGGTAGGAGGAGAACATTTGGTTAGACAGATCAGAGACCTGGTCAGGTGAGACGGATCGGAGACATTTGGTAGGAGGAGAACATTTGGTCAGACAGATCAGAGACCTGGTCAGTTGAGACGGATTGGAGACAGGTGGTAGGAGGAGAACATTTGGTCAGACAGATCAGAGACCTGGTCAGGTGAGACGGATCGGAGACAGGTGATAGGAGGAGAACATTTGGTCAGACAGATCAGAGACCTGGTCAGGTGAGACGGATCGGAGACAGGTGGTAGGAGGAGAACATTTGGTCAGACAGATCAGAGACCTGGTCAGGTGAGACGGATCGGAGACAGGTGATAGGAGGAGAACATTTGGTCAGACAGATCAGAGACCTGGTCAGGTGAGACGGATCGGAGACAGGTGGTAGGAGGAGAACATTTGGTCAGACAGATCAGAGACCTGGTCAGGTGAGACGGATCGGAGACAGGTGGTAGGAGGAGAACATTTGGTTAGACAGATCAGAGACCTGGTCAGGTGAGACGGATCGGAGACATTTGGTAGGAGGAGAACATTTGGTCAGACAGATCAGAGACCTGGTCAGGTGAGACGGATTGGAGACAGGTGGTAGGAGGAGAACATTTGGTCAGACAGATCAGAGACCTGGTCAGGTGAGACGGATCGGAGACAGGTGATAGGAGGAGAACATTTGGTCAGACAGATCAGAGACCTGGTCAGGTGAGACGGATCGGAGACAGGTGGTAGGAGGAGAACATTTGGTCAGACAGATCAGAGACCTGGTCAGGTGAGACGGATCGGAGACAGGTGATAGGAGGAGAACGGTAGTGGGAGTGTCGGACATCAGACATCAGGGTTCTGTTCAGTAGGGTGTACCGTAGCAAAACGCTTAGCAACGTAAAGGAAAATCAGCTCTTTTCACTGATCAGACTCTTAGTTCGGTGAAATGAACAGAGAGGAAGAGAGGAGAAGAAGGCTACCACAAGGAGCTTAGTGATCTAAGTACAGGGTTTAGAATGCTTAGTGATCTAGCTACAGGGTTTAGAATGCTTAGTGATCCAGCTACAGGGTTTAGAATGCTTAGTGATCTAGCTACAGGGTTTAGAATGCTTAGTGATCTAGCTGTAGGGTTTAGAATGCTTAGTGATCTAGCTGTAGGGTTTAGAATGCTTAGTGATCTAGCTGTAGGGTTTAGAATGCTTAGTGATCTAGCTGCAGGGTTTAGAATGCTTAGTGATCTAGCTGCAGGGTTTAGAATGCTTAGTGATCTAGCTGTAGGGTTTAGAATGCTTAGTGATCTAGCTGTAGGGTTTAGAATGCTTAGTGATCTAGCTACAGGGTTTAGAATGCTTAGTGATCTAGCTGCAGGGTTTAGAATGCTTAGTGATCTAGCTACAGGGTTTAGAATGCTTAGTGATCTAGCTGTAGGGTTTAGAATGCTTAGTGATCTAGCTGCAGGGTTTTGAATGCTTAGTGATCTAGCTGCAGGGTTTAGAATGCTTAGTGATCTAGCTGCAGGGTTTAGAATGCTTAGTGATCTAGCTGCAGGGTTTAGAATGCTTAGTGATCTAGCTGTAGGGTTTAGAATGCTTAGTGATCTAGCTACAGGGTTTAGAATGCTTAGTGATCTAGCTGCAGGGTTTTGAATGCTTAGTGATCTAGCTGCAGGTTTTAGAATGCTTAGTGATCTAGCTACAGGGTTTAGAATGCTTAGTGATCTAGCTACAGGGTTTAGAATGCTTATTGATCCAGCTACAGGGTTTAGAATGCTTAGTGATCTAGCTGTAGGGTTTAGAATGCTTAGTGATCTAGCTGTAGGGTTTAGAATGCTTAGTGATCTAGCTACAGGGTTTAGAATGCTTAGTGATCTAGCTACAGGGTTTAGAATGCTTAGTGATCTAGCTACAGGGTTTAGAATGCTTAGTGATCTAGCTGCAGGGTTTAGAATGCTTAGTGATCTAGCTGCAGGGTTTAGAATGCTTAGTGATCTAGCTGCAGGGTTTAGAATGCTTAGTGATCTAGCTGCAGGTTTTAGAATGCTTAGTGATCTAGCTGCAGGGTTTAGAATGCTTAGTGATCTAGCTGCAGGGTTTAGAATGCTTAGTGATCTAGCTGCAGGGTTTAGAATGCTTAGTGATCTAGCTGCAGGGTTTAGAATGCTTAGTGATCTAGCTGCAGGGTTTAGAATGCTTAGTGATCTAGCTGCAGGGTTTAGAATGCTTAGTGATCTAGCTGCAGGGTTTAGAATGCTTAGTGATCTAGCTGCAGGGTTTAGAATGCTTAGTGATCTAGCTGCAGGGTTTAGAATGCTTAGTGATCTAGCTGCAGGGTTTAGAATGCTTAGTGATCTAGCTGCAGGGTTTAGAATGCTTAGTGATCTAGCTGCAGGGTTTAGAATGCTTATTGATCTAGCTACAGGGGTTTGAATGCTTAGTGATCTAGCTGCAGGGTTTAGAATGCTTAGTGATCTAGCTGTAGGGTTTAGAATGCTTAGTGATCTAGCTGTAGGGTTTAGAATGCTTAGTGATCTAGCTACAGGGTTTAGCATGCTTAGTGATCTAGCTGCAGGGTTTAGAATGCTTAGTGATCTAGCTGCAGGGTTTAGAATGCTTAGTGATCTAGCTGCAGGGTGTTGAATGCTTAGTGATCTAGCTGCAGGGTTTAGAATGCTTAGTGATCTAGCTGCAGGGTTTAGAATGCTTAGTGATCTAGCTGCAGGGTTTAGAATGCTTAGTGATCTAGCTACATAGTTTAGAATGCTTAGTGATCTAGCTACAGGGTTTTAGAATGCTTAGTGATCCAGCTACAGGGTTTAGAATGCTTAGTGATCTAGCTACAGGGTTTAGAATGCTTAATGATCTAGCTGCATGGTTTAGAATGCTTAGTGATCTAGCTGCATGGTTTAGAATGCTTAGTGATCTAGCTGCATGGTTTAGAATGCTTAGTGATCTAGCTGCAGGGTTTAGAATGCTTAGTGATCTAGCTACAGGGTTTAGAATGCTTAGTGATCTAGCTGTAGGGTTTAGAATGCTTGGTGATCTAGCTACAGGGTTTAGAATGCTTAGTGATCTAGCTGCAGGGTTTAGAATGCTTAGTGATCTAGCTGCAGGGTTTAGAATGCTTAGTGATCTAGCTGCATGGTTTAGAATGCTTAGTGATCTAGCTGCAGGTTTTAGAATGCTTAGTGATCTAGCTGCAGGGTTTAGAAGGCTTAGTGATCTAGCTGTAGGGTTTAGAATGCTTAGTGATCTAGCTGTAGGGTTTAGAATGCTTGGTGATCTAGCTGTAGGGTTTAGAATGCTTAGTGATCTAGCTGTAGGGTTTAGAATGCTTAGTGATCTAGCTACAGGGTTTAGAATGCTTAGTGATCTAGCTACAGGGTTTAGAATGCTTAGTGATCTAGCTGCAGGGTTTAGAATGCTTAGTGATCTAGCTACAGGGTTTAGAATGCTTAGTGATCTAGCTGTAGGGTTTAGAATGCTTAGTGATCTAGCTGCAGGGTTTAGAATGCTTAGTGATCTAGCTGCAGGGTTTAGAATGCTTAGTGATCTAGCTGTAGGGTTTAGAATGCTTAGTGATCTAGCTGTAGGGTTTAGAATGCTTAGTGATCTAGCTACAGGGTTTAGAATGCTTAGTGATCTAGCTGCAGGGTTTAGAATGCTTAGTGATCTAGCTACAGGGTTTAGAATGCTTAGTGATCTAGCTGTAGGGTTTAGAATGCTTAGTGATCTAGCTGCAGGGTTTAGAATGCTTAGTGATCTAGCTGCAGGGTTTAGAATGCTTAGTGATCTAGCTGCAGGGTTTTGAATGCTTAGTGATCTAGCTGCAGGGTTTTGAATGCTTAGTGATCTAGCTGCAGGGTTTAGAATGCTTAGTGATCTAGCTGCAGGGTTTAGAATGCTTAGTGATCTAGCTGTAGGGTTTAGAATGCTTAGTGATCTAGCTGTAGGGTTTAGAATGCTTAGTGATCTAGCTACAGGGTTTAGAATGCTTAGTGATCTAGCTGCAGGGTTTTGAATGCTTAGTGATCTAGCTGCAGGTTTTAGAATGCTTAGTGATCTAGCTACAGGGTTTAGAATGCTTAGTGATCTAGCTACAGGGTTTAGAATGCTTATTGATCCAGCTACAGGGTTTAGAATGCTTAGTGATCTAGCTGTAGGGTTTAGAATGCTTAGTGATCTAGCTGTAGGGTTTAGAATGCTTAGTGATCTAGCTACAGGGTTTAGAATGCTTAGTGATCTAGCTACAGGGTTTAGAATGCTTAGTGATCTAGCTACAGGGTTTAGAATGCTTAGTGATCTAGCTGCAGGGTTTAGAATGCTTAGTGATCTAGCTGCAGGGTTTAGAATGCTTAGTGATCTAGCTGCAGGGTTTAGAATGCTTAGTGATCTAGCTGCAGGTTTTAGAATGCTTAGTGATCTAGCTGCAGGGTTTAGAATGCTTAGTGATCTAGCTGCAGGGTTTAGAATGCTTAGTGATCTAGCTGCAGGGTTTAGAATGCTTAGTGATCTAGCTGCAGGGTTTAGAATGCTTAGTGATCTAGCTGCAGGGTTTAGAATGCTTAGTGATCTAGCTGCAGGGTTTAGAATGCTTAGTGATCTAGCTGCAGGGTTTAGAATGCTTAGTGATCTAGCTGCAGGGTTTAGAATGCTTAGTGATCTAGCTGCAGGGTTTAGAATGCTTAGTGATCTAGCTGCAGGGTTTAGAATGCTTAGTGATCTAGCTGCAGGGTTTAGAATGCTTAGTGATCTAGCTGCAGGGTTTAGAATGCTTATTGATCTAGCTACAGGGGTTTGAATGCTTAGTGATCTAGCTGCAGGGTTTAGAATGCTTAGTGATCTAGCTGTAGGGTTTAGAATGCTTAGTGATCTAGCTGTAGGGTTTAGAATGCTTAGTGATCTAGCTACAGGGTTTAGCATGCTTAGTGATCTAGCTGCAGGGTTTAGAATGCTTAGTGATCTAGCTACAGGGTTTAGAATGCTTAATGATCTAGCTGCATGGTTTAGAATGCTTAGTGATCTAGCTGCATGGTTTAGAATGCTTAGTGATCTAGCTGCATGGTTTAGAATGCTTAGTGATCTAGCTGCAGGGTTTAGAATGCTTAGTGATCTAGCTACAGGGTTTAGAATGCTTAGTGATCTAGCTGTAGGGTTTAGAATGCTTGGTGATCTAGCTACAGGGTTTAGAATGCTTAGTGATCTAGCTGCAGGGTTTTGAATGCTTAGTGATCTAGCTGCAGGTTTTAGAATGCTTAGTGATCTAGCTACAGGGTTTAGAATGCTTAGTGATCTAGCTACAGGGTTTAGAATGCTTATTGATCCAGCTACAGGGTTTAGAATGCTTAGTGATCTAGCTGTGGGGTTTAGAATGCTTAGTGATCTAGCTGTAGGGTTTAGAATGCTTAGTGATCTAGCTACAGGGTTTAGAATGCTTAGTGATCTAGCTACAGGGTTTAGAATGCTTAGTGATCTAGCTGCAGGGTTTAGAATGCTTAGTGATCTAGCTGCAGGGTTTAGAATGCTTAGTGATCTAGCTGCAGGGTTTAGAATGCTTAGTGATCTAGCTGCAGGTTTTAGAATGCTTAGTGATCTAGCTGCAGGGTTTAGAAGGCTTAGTGATCTAGCTGTAGGGTTTAGAATGCTTAGTGATCTAGCTGTAGGGTTTAGAATGCTTGGTGATCTAGCTACAGGGTTTAGAATGCTTAGTGATCTAGCTGCAGGGTTTTGAATGCTTAGTGATCTAGCTGCAGGTTTTAGAATGCTTAGTGATCTAGCTACAGGGTTTAGAATGCTTAGTGATCTAGCTACAGGGTTTAGAATGCTTATTGATCCAGCTACAGGGTTTAGAATGCTTAGTGATCTAGCTGTAGGGTTTAGAATGCTTAGTGATCTAGCTGTAGGGTTTAGAATGCTTAGTGATCTAGCTACAGGGTTTAGAATGCTTAGTGATCTAGCTACAGGGTTTAGAATGCTTAGTGATCTAGCTACAGGGTTTAGAATGCTTAGTGATCTAGCTGCAGGGTTTAGAATGCTTAGTGATCTAGCTGCAGGGTTTAGAATGCTTAGTGATCTAGCTGCAGGGTTTAGAATGCTTAGTGATCTAGCTGCAGGTTTTAGAATGCTTAGTGATCTAGCTGCAGGGTTTAGAATGCTTAGTGATCTAGCTGCAGGGTTTAGAATGCTTAGTGATCTAGCTGCAGGGTTTAGAATGCTTAGTGATCTAGCTGCAGGGTTTAGAATGCTTAGTGATCTAGCTGCAGGGTTTAGAATGCTTAGTGATCTAGCTGCAGGGTTTAGAATGCTTAGTGATCTAGCTGCAGGGTTTAGAATGCTTAGTGATCTAGCTGCAGGGTTTAGAATGCTTAGTGATCTAGCTGCAGGGTTTAGAATGCTTAGTGATCTAGCTGCAGGGTTTAGAATGCTTAGTGATCTAGCTGCAGGGTTTAGAATGCTTAGTGATCTAGCTGCAGGGTTTAGAATGCTTATTGATCTAGCTACAGGGGTTTGAATGCTTAGTGATCTAGCTGCAGGGTTTAGAATGCTTAGTGATCTAGCTGTAGGGTTTAGAATGCTTAGTGATCTAGCTGTAGGGTTTAGAATGCTTAGTGATCTAGCTACAGGGTTTAGCATGCTTAGTGATCTAGCTGCAGGGTTTAGAATGCTTAGTGATCTAGCTGCAGGGTTTAGAATGCTTAGTGATCTAGCTGCAGGGTGTTGAATGCTTAGTGATCTAGCTGCAGGGTTTAGAATGCTTAGTGATCTAGCTGCAGGGTTTAGAATGCTTAGTGGTCTAGCTGCAGGGTTTAGAATGCTTAGTGATCTAGCTACATAGTTTAGAATGCTTAGTGATCTAGCTACAGGGTTTTAGAATGCTTAGTGATCCAGCTACAGGGTTTAGAATGCTTAGTGATCTAGCTACAGGGTTTAGAATGCTTAATGATCTAGCTGCATGGTTTAGAATGCTTAGTGATCTAGCTGCATGGTTTAGAATGCTTAGTGATCTAGCTGCATGGTTTAGAATGCTTAGTGATCTAGCTGCAGGGTTTAGAATGCTTAGTGATCTAGCTACAGGGTTTAGAATGCTTAGTGATCTAGCTGTAGGGTTTAGAATGCTTGGTGATCTAGCTACAGGGTTTAGAATGCTTAGTGATCTAGCTGCAGGGTTTTGAATGCTTAGTGATCTAGCTGCAGGTTTTAGAATGCTTAGTGATCTAGCTACAGGGTTTAGAATGCTTAGTGATCTAGCTACAGGGTTTAGAATGCTTATTGATCCAGCTACAGGGTTTAGAATGCTTAGTGATCTAGCTGTGGGGTTTAGAATGCTTAATGATCTAGCTGTAGGGTTTAGAATGCTTAGTGATCTAGCTACAGGGTTTAGAATGCTTAGTGATCTAGCTACAGGGTTTAGAATGCTTAGTGATCTAGCTGCAGGGTTTAGAATGCTTAGTGATCTAGCTGCAGGGTTTAGAATGCTTAGTGATCTAGCTGCAGGGTTTAGAATGCTTAGTGATCTAGCTGCAGGTTTTAGAATGCTTAGTGATCTAGCTGCAGGGTTTAGAAGGCTTAGTGATCTAGCTGTAGGGTTTAGAATGCTTAGTGATCTAGCTGTAGGGTTTAGAATGCTTGGTGATCTAGCTACAGGGTTTAGAATGCTTAGTGATCTAGCTGCAGGGTTTTGAATGCTTAGTGATCTAGCTGCAGGTTTTAGAATGCTTAGTGATCTAGCTACAGGGTTTAGAATGCTTAGTGATCTAGCTACAGGGTTTAGAATGCTTATTGATCCAGCTACAGGGTTTAGAATGCTTAGTGATCTAGCTGTAGGGTTTAGAATGCTTAGTGATCTAGCTGTAGGGTTTAGAATGCTTAGTGATCTAGCTACAGGGTTTAGAATGCTTAGTGATCTAGCTGTAGGGTTTAGAATGCTTAGTGATCTAGCTGTAGGGTTTAGAATGCTTAGTGATCTAGCTGCAGGGTTTAGAATGCTTAGTGATCTAGCTGCAGGGTTTAGAATGCTTAGTGATCTAGCTGCAGGGTTTAGAATGCTTAGTGATCTAGCTGCAGGTTTTAGAATGCTTAGTGATCTAGCTGCAGGGTTTAGAATGCTTAGTGATCTAGCTGCAGGGTTTAGAATGCTTAGTGATCTAGCTGCAGGGTTTAGAATGCTTAGTGATCTAGCTGCAGGGTTTAGAATGCTTAGTGATCTAGCTGCAGGGTTTAGAATGCTTAGTGATCTAGCTGCAGGGTTTAGAATGCTTAGTGATCTAGCTGCAGGGTTTAGAATGCTTAGTGATCTAGCTGCAGGGTTTAGAATGCTTAGTGATCTAGCTGCAGGGTTTAGAATGCTTAGTTATCTAGCTGCAGGGTTTAGAATGCTTAGTGATCTAGCTGCAGGGTTTAGAATGCTTAGTCATCTAGCTACAGGGGTTTGAATGCTTAGTGATCTAGCTGCAGGGTTTAGAATGCTTAGTGATCTAGCTACAGGGTTTAGAATGCTTAGTGATCTAGCTACAGGGTTTAGAATGCTTAGTGATCTAGCTACAGGGTTTAGCATGCTTAGTGATCTAGCTGCAGGGTTTAGAATGCTTAGTGATCTAGCTGCAGGGTTTAGAATGCTTAGTGATCTAGCTGCAGGGTGTTGAATGCTTAGTGATCTAGCTGCAGGGTTTAGAATGCTTAGTGATCTAGCTGCAGGGTTTAGAATGCTTAGTGATCTAGCTACAGAGTTTAGAATGCTTAGTGATCTAGCTACAGGGTTTAGAATGCTTAGTGATCCAGCTACAGGGTTTAGAATGCTTAGTGATCTAGCTACAGGGTTTAGAATGCTTAGTGATCTAGCTGCATGGTTTAGAATGCTTAGTGATCTAGCTGCATGGTTTAGAATGCTTAGTGATCTAGCTGCATGGTTTAGAATGCTTAGTGATCTAGCTGCAGGGTTTAGAATGCTTAGTGATCTAGCTACAGGGTTTAGAATGCTTAGTGATCTAGCTACAGGGTTTAGAATGCTTAGTGATCTAGCTACAGGGTTTAGAATTCTTAATGATCTAGCTACAGGGTTTAGAATGCTTAGTGATCTAGCTGCAGGGTTTAGAATGCTTAGTGATCTAGCTACAGGGGTTTAGAATGCTTAGTGATCTAGCTACAGGGTTTAGAATGCTTAGTGATCTAGCTACAGGGTTTAGAATGCTTATTGATCCAGCTACAGGGTTTAGAATGCTTAGTGATCTAGCTGCAGGGTTTAGAATGCTTAGTGATCTAGCTGCAGGGTTTAGAATGCTTAGTGATCTAGCTGCAGGGTTTAGAATGCTTAGTGATCTAGCTACAGGGGTTTGAATGCTTAGTGATCTAGCTACAGGGTTTAGAATGCTTAGTGATCTAGCTGCAGGGTTTAGAATGCTTAGTGATCTAGCTACAGGGTTTTAGAATGCGTAGTGATCTAGCTACAGGGTTTAGAATGCTTAGTGATCTAGCTACAGGGTTTAGAATGCTTAATGATCTAGCTACAGGGTTTAGAATGCTTAGTGATCTAGCTACAGGGTTTAGAATGCTTAATGATCTAGCTACAGGGTTTAGAATGCTTAGTGATCTAGCTACAGGGTTTAGAATGCTTAGTGATCTAGCTACAGGGGTTTGAATGCTTAGTTATCTAGCTACAGGGTTTAGAATGCTTAGTGATCTAGCTGCAGGGTTTAGAATGCTTAGTGATCTAGCTACAGGGTTTTAGAATGCTTAGTGATCTAGCTACAGGGTTTAGAATGCTTAGTGATCTAGCTACAGGGTTTAGAATGCTTAGTGATCTAGCTACAGGGTTTTAGAATGCTTAGTGATCTAGCTACACGGTTTAGAATGCTTAGTGATCTAGCTACAGGGTTTTAGAATGCTTAGTGATCTAGCTACAGGGTTTAGAATGCTTAGTGATCTAGCTACAGGGTTTAGAATGCTTAGTGATCTAGCTGCAGGGTTTAGAATGCTTAGTGATCTAGCTACAGGGGTTTAGAATGCTTAGTGATCTAGCTACAGGGTTTAGAATGCTTAGTGATCTAGCTACAGGGTTTAGAATGCTTATTGATCCAGCTACAGGGTTTAGAATGCTTAGTGATCTAGCTGCAGGGTTTAGAATGCTTAGTGATCTAGCTGCAGGGTTTTAGAATGCGTAGTGATCTAGCTACAGGGTTTAGAATGCTTAGTGATCTAGCTACAGGGTTTAGAATGCTTAATGATCTAGCTACAGGGTTTAGAATGCTTAGTGATCTAGCTACAGGTTTTAGAATGCTTAGTGATCTAGCTACAGGGTTTAGAATGCTTAGTGATCTAGCTACAGGGTTTAGAATGCTTAGTGATCTAGCTACAGGGGTTTGAATGCTTAGTTATCTAGCTACAGGGTTTATAATGCTTAGTGATCTAGCTGCAGGGTTTAGAATGCTTAGTGATCTAGCTACAGGGTTTTAGAATGCTTAGTGATCTAGCTACAGGGTTTAGAATGCTTAGTGATCTAGCTACAGGGTTTAGAATGCTTAGTGATCTAGCTACAGGGTTTTAGAATGCTTAGTGATCTAGCTACAGGGTTTAGAATGCTTAGTGATCTAGCTACAGGGTTTTAGAATGCTTAGTGATCTAGCTACAGGGTTTAGAATGCTTAGTTATCTAGGGTTTACTAGATACTCTAAACATGTTTAACAACAGCTTACTCAGGTAAAACACTAGACTCTAAACATCAACTGCTTACTGAGGTAAAACACTAGACTCTAAACATCAACTGCTTACTGAGGTAAAACACTAGACTCTAAACATCAACTGCTTACTCAGGTAAAACACTAGACTCTAAACATGTTTAACAACAGCTTAGACTCTAAACAACAAGACTCTGAAACAACACTTATTCTAGAGTATGGTTATGGGGGAGAGACAGAGACAGAGACAGAGACAGAGAGACAGAGAGACAGAGACAGAGACAGAGAGACAGAGAGAGAGAGAGAGAGAGAGAGAGAGACAGAGAGACAGAGAGAGAGACAGAGACAGAGAGAGAGACAGAGAGACAGAGAGAGAGAGAGACAGAGACAGAGAGACATAGAGAGAGAGAGACAGAGACAGAGACAGAGAGACATAGAGAGAGAGACAGAGACAGAGAGACATAGGGAGAGAGAGAGAGACCAGTGAATGTGTGCATTGTGTTCTCTCCAGTCCAGTCAGTGTGCTGATGCAGTATAGATGGTCTGTGGTCTGTAGGGACTGAACCGATGGCTGTATTAGTGTTGTGTTGCTAGTGCAGCACTTTTACCATCTCTCCAGTGAACTGGAGTCTTTTAATAAATTCCCTGGTTAAACCTAAATCCTGGTTGGAGGAATCCCGGAATCAGGAGGGAATTCAGCAAGAGAACTGGAATCTTTCAACCAGGATTTCTGGAAAACCAGAGAATTTGTTGAAAGTTCCCGTGATTTTGCAACGGACACACACACACACACACACACACACACACACACACACACACACACACACATACACACACACACACACACACACACACACACAGACACACACACACACACACACACACACACACACACACACACACACATACACACACACACACACACACACACACACACATACACACACACACACACACACACATACACACACACACACACACACACATACACACACACATACACACACACACACACACACCCATCCTAACGTAGCTGGTCTGGTCTCCCTCTACAGGAGGAGGAGGGTCAGTGCAGCCAGGAGGAGGAGCTTCTGTCCCCAAGGAAGATGTCCGTATCCAGGATGCATTCTCTCCCTAACGACAGCTACATGTTTCCTCCTGTACGATCTGCTAGCGCCCCCTACCCTCTACAGGAACACAGCAGCCCCCTGCACCAAGCCTCAGGTACACACACACACACACACACACACACTTATTTAGGGTTACAAAGGGGAGGGTGTATTACCGGTAACTTCTAATGTTCAGTGAGGTTCTAAGACTAACTAGAGTGTTCTATAATCTACAGTGAGGTTCTAAGACTAACTAGAGTGTTCTATAATCTACAGTGAGGTTCTAAGACTAACTAGAGTGTTCTATAATCTACAGTGAGGTTCTAAGACTAACTAGAGTGTTCTATGATCTACAGTGAGGTTCTAAGACTAACTAGAGTGTTCTATGATCTACAGTGAGGTTCTAAGACTAACTAGTGTTCTATAATCTACAGTGAGGTTCTAAGACTAACTAGTATTCTATAATCTACAGTGAGGTTCTAAGACTAACTAGAGTGTTCTATGATCTACAGTGAGGTTCTAAGACTAACTAGAGTGTTCTATTATCTACAGTTAGGTTCTAAGACTAACTAGAGTGTTCTATTATCTACAGTGAGGTTCTAAGACTAACTAGAGTGTTCTATAATCTACAGTGAGGTTCTAAGACTAACTAGTGTTCTATAATCTACAGTGAGGTTCTAAGACTAACTAGAGTGTTCTATGATCTACAGCGAGGTTCTAAGACTAACTAGAGTGTTCTATTATCTACAGTGAGGTTCTGAGACTAACTAGTGTTCTATAATCTACAGTGAGGTTCTAAGACTAACTAGAGTGTTCTATGATCTACAGTGAGGTTCTAAGACTAACTAGAGTCTGCTATAATCTACAGTGAGGTTCTAAGACTAACTAGTGTTCTATAATCTACAGTGAGGTTCTAAGACTAACTAGAGTGTTCTATGATCTACAGTGAGGTTCTAAGACTAATGATCCTGACTCTCAGTTCCATTACACATAAGAGTCATTAGCCATTGATCCTGACTCTGTTCCATTACACATAAGAGTCATTAACCATTGATCCTGACTCTGTTCCATTACACATAAGAGTCATTAACCATTGATCCTGACTCTGTTCCATTACATTACACATAAGAGTCATTAGCCATTGATCCTGACTCTCAGTTCCATTACATTACACATAAGAGTCATTAGCCATTGATCCTGACTCTCAGTTCCATTACATTACACATAAGAGTCATTAGCCATTGATCCTGACTCTCAGTTCCATTACATTACACATAAGAGTCATTAACCATTGATCCTGACTCTGTTCCATTACACATAAGAGTCATTAACCATTGATCCTGACTCTGTTCCATTACACATGAGAGTCATTAGCCATTGATCCTGACTCTGTTCCATTACACATAAGAGTCATTAGCCATTGATCCTGACTCTCAGTTCCATTACACATAAGAGTCATTAGTCATTGGTCCTGACTCTGTTCCATTACACATAAGAGTCATTAACCATTGATCCTGACTCTCAGTTCCATTACACATAAGAGTCATTAGTCATTGATCCTGACTCTGTTCCATTACACATAAGAGTCATTAACCATTGATCCTGACTCTCAGTTCCATTACACATAAGAGTCATTAGCCATTGATCCTGACTCTGTTCCATTACACATAAGAGTCATTAACCATTGATCCTGACTCTCAGTTCCATTACACATAAGAGTCATTAACCATTGATCCTGACTCTCAGTTCCATTACACATAAGAGTCATTAACCATTGATCCTGACTCTCAGTTCCATTATATTACATATAAGAGTCATTAGTCATTGATCCTGACTCTCTGTTCCATTACACATAAGAGTCATTAGTCATTGATCCTGACTCTCAGTTCCATTACACATAAGAGTCATTAGTCATTGATCCTGACTCAGTTCCATTACACATAAGAGTCATTAGTCATTGATCCTGACTCTCAGTTCCATTACATTACACATAAGAGTCATTAACCATTGATCCTGACTCTGTTCCATTACACATAAGAGTCATTAGCCATTGATCCTGACTCTGTTCCATTACACATAAGAGTCATTAACCATTGATCCTGACTCTGTTCCATTATATTACACATAAGAGTCATTAGTCATTGATCCTGACTCTCAGTTCCATTACATTACACATAAGAGTCATTAACCATTGATCCTGACTCTCAGTTCCATTACACATAAGAGTCATTAACCATTGATCCTGACTCTCAGTTCCATTACACATAAGAGTCATTAACCATTGATCCTGACTCTGTTCCATTACACATAAGAGTCATTAACCATTGATCCTGACTCTCTGTTCCATTACACATAAGAGTCATTAACCATTGATCCTGACTCTCAGTTCCATTACACATAAGAGTCATTAGTCATTGATCCTGACTCTCAGTTCCATTACATTACACATAAGAGTCATTAACCATTGATCCTGACTCTGTTCCATTACACATAAGAGTCATTAACCATTGATCCTGACTCTCAGTTCCATTACATTACACATAAGAGTCATTAACCATTGATCCTGACTCTCAGTTCCATTACACATAAGAGTCAAAAACCCTAGAGTTTTTTTGTTCTGTAACAGAGGAAGGGGGAGGGGTAGAGGAGGTGGGAGGGGCAGAGAGAGGGGCAGGTAGCCTACAAACACACTGTCAAAGCTGTCCAGCTGGCAGGCGGACAGAGTGAGGGCTTTGCGTAGGCGCTTTCTTTGCATTTTATTTTGTGGAGCTGGAAATGCCCGGAACGTTATTAACCGGTTCCCACAAAATAACGGTTCTGTTCTGTTATTTTGTTCCTGGTTATGGTTCTGTTCCTGGAAAAAAATATTGTTATTTTCTGGTTTTCGGGTTTTGTTCCCCTCAACCGGTTCCAACCCCTGGATGCTAGTAGCATGTTAGCCCCCTGGATGTTAGTAGCATGTTAGCCCCCTGGATACTAGTAGCATGTTAGCCCCATGGATGTTAGTAGCATGTTAGCCCCCTGGATGCTAGTAGAATGTTAGCCCACTGGATGCTAGTAGCATGTTAGCCCTCTGGATGCTAGTAGAATGTTAGCCCCATGGATGTTAGTAGCATGTTAGCCCCCTGGATGCTAGTATCATGTTAGCCCCCTGGATGCTAGTAGCATGTTAGCCCCCTGGATGCTAGTAGCGTGTTAGCCCCCTGGATGCTAGTAGCGTGTTAGCCCCCTGGATGCTAGTAGCGTGTTAGCCCCCTGGATGCTAGTTGCATGTTAGCCCCCTGGATGCTAGTAGCATGTTAGCCCCCTGGATGCTAGTAGCGTGTTAGCCCCCTGGATGCTAGTAGCATGTTAGCCCCCTGGATGCTAGTAGCGTGTTAGCCCCCTGGATGCTAGTAGCATGTTAGCCCCCTGGATGCTAGTAGCATGTTAGCCCCCTGGATGCTAGTATCATGTTAGCCCCCTGGATGCTAGTAGCATGTTAGCCCTCTGGATGTTAGTAGAATGTTAGCCCCATGGATGTTAGTAGCATGTTAGCCCCCTGGATGCTAGTATCATGTTAGCCCCCTGGATGCTAGTAGCATGTTAGCCCCCTGGATGCTAGTAGCATGTTAGCCCTCTTGATGCTAGTAGCATGTTAGCACCCTGGATGCTAGTAGCATGTTACCCCCTGGTTGCTAGTAGCGTGTTAGCCCCAGAGACAGTCAGAGAAACACACACTGACCCAATGAGTCCTGTTGACTGACTGTAACAGCCTGCAGGTTTTGTACCTCAGGGTGAATAGTCTCGCTGAGTTCATATCCCGACGCCAGTCTAAGTTGTAGTGTTGGTGTCCGTCCCTGTTCGTTTTCTCCTCAGGCTCTGTGACATCGGTGCACTCCCAGCCATGCGAAGACCAGGCTGTACTGCCCGGCCTCCCTCACCCTGTTCCCCCTCACATCGCCCCGCCAAGGCCCTCGCCCAGGGGGCTGCGTAGACAGGTGAGTACACACACACACACACACACACACACACACACTAACACACACACACACACACCATGCTTAGTCTTCCACCACAAAACGTTGGCAAATATTTGTCTCATTGTGACCCTAACATTCCCCATTGTGTCCTCTCTGTGTCTGTGACCCTAACATTCCCCATTGTGTCCTCTCTGTGTCTGTGACCCTAACATTCCCCATTGTGTCCTCTCTGTGTCTGTGACCCTAACATTTCCCATTGTGTCCTCTCTGTGTTCCAGGTGTCTGTGTCCCTAACATTCCCCATTGTGTCATTGTGTCCTCTCTGTGTTCCAGGTGTCTGTGTCCCTAACATTCCCCAGTCTGTCCTCTCTGTGTTCCAGGTGTCTGTGTCCCTAACATTCCCCATTGTGTCCTCTCTGTGTTCCAGGTGTCTGTGTCCCTAACATTCCCCATTGTGTCATTGTGTCCTCTCTGTGTTCCAGGTGTCTGTGACCCTAACACTCCCCATTGTGTCCTCTCTGTGTTCCAGGTGTCTGTGACCCTAACATTCCCCATTGTGTCCTCTCTGTGTTCCAGGTGTCTGTGACCCTAACATTCCCCATTGTGTCCTCTCTGTGTTCCAGGTGTCTGTGTCCCTAACATTCCCCATTGTGTCCTCTCTGTGTTCCAGGTGTCTGTGACCCTAACATTCCCCATTGTGTCCTCTCTGTGTTCCAGGTGTCTGTGAACCTAAAATTCCCCATTGTGTCCTCTCTGTGTTCCAGGTGTCTGTGTCCCTAACATTCCCCATTGTGTCCTCTCTGTGTTCCAGGTGTCTGTGTCCCTAACATTCCCCATTGTGTTCTCTCTGTGTTCCAGGTGTCTGTGACCCTAACATTCCCCATTGTGTTCTCTCTGTGTTCCAGGTGTCTGTGACCCTAACATTCCCCATTGTGTCCTCTCTGTGTTCCAGGTGTCTGTGACCCTAACATTCCCCATTGTGTCCTCTCTGTGTTCCAGGTGTCTGTGACCCTAACATTCCCCATTGTGTCCTCTCTGTGTTCCAGGTGTCTGTGACCCTAACATTCCCCATTGTGTCCTCTCTGTGTTCCAGGTGTCTGTGACCCTAACATTCCCCATTGTGTCCTCTCTGTGTTCCAGGTGGCTGTGACCCTAACATTCCCCATTGTGTCCTCTCTGTGTTCCAGGTGTCTGTGACCCTAACATTCCCCATTGTGTCCTCTCTGTGTTCCAGGTGGCTGTGAAGGTGGACTCGGTGGAGGTTCAGAGTGTTTCCTCAGTAGACAGACAGGACCCCCTCTCAACCCTCCGCCTGCTCTCCCCCTCTCGTCCCCCCTCTCCCCCCTTCCTCTCGGATCCCGCCGACGAGGAGGTGTGGCACATCACCAGCTCAGCGCGCCATTGGTGGGACAGACATGGAAGTGGGCGGTGTCACTCCCTCTCCCCCTACGCCTCCCCCGACTCCCCACCCTCCCTGAGGAGCCGAGGGAGTGCGCTCAGCCTGCTGGGGGCGGGGCTACAAGCTCACGACCCGAGGAAGGGCTTCAGCGTAGACACCCAGGGCTTCCTGGATAAACCCCGTTGTCCTGACGACCAGCGACGACACTCCATCGAGATCTGCCCGTCCCCTCCGGAGGACCGGCTTCTAGGGGAGGTGGACGGGGAAGAGAGGAGGCCCAGGGGTCAGGGTTCAGAGGTTAGAGGTCACAGGAAGAAGAGGATGAGCCCACCTTGCATCTCCATCCACCCCCCGTGTGACCCAGCAGGCCGCGCCCCCTCGGAGCCGCAGGCAGACTGCAACCCGCTGCTGAGACGCAGGACCCCCTCCTACGATGTCGCCGACGCACACACTCCCACACACAGGCTGACGCCGACACACACACCTACACACAGGCTGACGCCTACACACACACCTACACTAACGCCGACACATCACCACACACTCGTACAGACTCTCCTTCACGCAGTAACACACACCCCGACACACACACACACTCTTATCCGTACACATACTCTACCTCATTCACACACACACACTCCGTCCCCCACACACACCCTGTCCCTGAACTCCGACGCGAGACCTTCCTCTCTCTACAGTGACTACAAGCCCCTCCCACATGTCACCTTCGACCAACCGGAGCACAGATACACGAGTGGCATGTCCGCTGGCCTATCGAGCAATGAACCAGCCACAAGTCCCTCGCACTTTAACAGTAGGGCGGGGTTTAGCTCGATGAACAGGAGAACTGCCCAATGAGAGACAGAGCCTGGTACTGTAGTAGGAGAGGGATTCGTCAGAAAGACTAAACCCCATCCAGAGGGTGTGGCCTGATCTGGACAGAGATGGGTTGGATGGAGAGAGAGAGAGAGAAGGGGGAGAGAGAGAGAGAGAGGGAGGGAGGGAGAGAGAGAGAGAGAGAGAGAGAGAGAGAGAGAGAGAGAGTGGGGAGAGCGAGAGAGAGAGAGACGGAGAGAGGGAGACAAAAAGAGAGAGAGAGAGAGAGAGAGAAGGGGGAGAGATAGAGGGAGGGAGGGGAGAGAGAGAGAGAGAAGGGGGAGCGATAGAAGGAGGGAGGGGAGAGAGAGAGAAGGGGGAGAGAGAGAGGGAGGGAGAGAAGAGGAGAGGCAGAGAGGGGGAAGAGCAAGTGAGAGAGACGGAGAGAGGAAGACAGAGAGAGAGAGAGAGAGAAGGGGGAGAGATAGAGGGAGGGAGGGGAGAGAGAGAGGGAGAGAGAAGGGGGAGAGATAGAGGGAGGGAGGTGAGAGAGAGAGAGGGAGGGAGGGGAGAGAGAGAGGGAGGGAGGTAGTGAGGTTGTAACTCAGTGTTATTTAGTTTCAGGGCTAGGACTAAAGCCACATAAATCTGTAGCCAAAGTATTTCTGACACTCCTCACACCAGCCAGCCAATCAGGAACAAACATTTATGACACTCTGCCCTCACGTGAGCCAATCAGGAACCAGCGCCTGGCTGACCTCTGACCCTTACAGGAAGTGAGATGGGAGATTGACGGTGCTCCTTCAAATCCTCTACGGGAGCTCTACTTCCTGTTTCCTGTCCTGGTCCACGATCACATTGATCTCTCAGACAGACAGACAGAAGAGGACAGCAGTCCTGGACACGTGTGTTGTGTGTTGTGTGTATTTGATCCCATATGCATCCGTCTGTTCAGATGCTTTCTGTCATGGATGTTGATAGACATGTCTTCATCTGCAGACAGACAGACAGACAGACAGACAGACAGACAGACAGCAGAGCGGTGTGTGTTCTGTTTATCTCACGTTGTATATACAGAAAGTATTTTATTGCTGTGATGATGAAATAACTCTATGCATTAATGCACCACATTTTCTTCTAGAGATCTATAATGGTTGTTTTGTTACGTCATCCTCCTGTCTATAATGTTTGTTTTGTTCCGTCATCCTTCTGTCTATAATGTTTGTTTTGTTCCGTCATCCTCCTGTCTATAATGGTTGTTTTGTTCCGTCATCCTCCTGTCTATAATGGCTGTTTTGTTCCGTCATCCTCCTGTCTATAATGGTTGTTTTGTTCCGTCATCCTCCTGTCTATAATGTTTGTTTTGTTCCGTCATCCTCCTGTCTATAATGGTTGTTTTGTTCCGTCATCCTCCTGTCTATAATGTTTGTTTTGTTCCGTCATCCTCCTGTCTATAATGGTTGTTTTGTTCCGTCATCCTCCTGTCTATAATGGTTATTTTGTTCCGTCATCCTCCTGTCTATAATGTTTGTTTTGTTCCGTCATCCTCCTGTCTATAATGGTTGTTTTGTTCCGTCATCCTCCTGTCTATAATGGTTGTTTTGTGTTCTGTCATCCTCCTGTCTATAATGGTTGTTTTGTTCCGTCATCCTCCTGTCTATAATGTTTGTTTTGTTCCGTCATCCTCCTGTCTATAATGGTTGTTTTGTTCCGTCATCCTCCTGTCTATAATGGTTGTTTTGTTCTGTCATCCTCCTGTCTATAATGGTTGTTTTGTTCCGTCATCCTCCTGTCTATAATGGTTGTTTTGTTCCGTCATCCTCCTGTCTATAATGGTTGTTTTGTTCCGTCATCCTCCTGTCTATAATGGTTGTTTTGTTCCGTCATCCTCCTGTCTATAATGGTTGTTTTGTTCCGTCATCCTCCTGTCTATAATGGTTGTTTTGTGTTCTGTCATCCTCCTGTCTATAATGGTTGTTTTGTTCCGTCATCCTCCTGTCTATAATGTTTGTTTTGTTCTGTCATCCTCCTGTCTATAATGGTTGTTTTGTTCTGTCATCCTCCTGTCTATAATCGTTGTTTTGTTCCGTCATCCTCCTGTCTATAATGGTTGTTTTGTTCCGTCATCCTCCTGTCTATAATGGTTGTTTTGTTTTATAAAGTAGAAGAGGAGGCCTCACCTGAACACTGTTCTCTGTTATTCAAACAAGTTCACTTTACTCAAACAGTAACCAAGGAGATCAGTTCGGAATCTTGAACTCGTGTTTTTTATGAGTTAACGGAACTTAAGTCAATTCCTGTTACTTCATTATGAATTTTTTCAAGTTATATTTGAGTCAAATGTTTAAGCTTTGACTGTGTCTGATGCTCTGCCGGGGATGAGATTAGGTTTATTTCTAGGGTGAGGAGGAGGGGAAGAAGAAGGAGGAGGAGAGGAGAGGAGAGGAGAGGAGAGGAGAGGAGGGGAGGGGAGGGGAGGGGAAGAAGAAGGAGGAGGTGGAGAGGAGAGGAGAGGAGAGGAGGGGAAGAAGAAGGAGGAGAGGAGAGGAGGGGAGAGGAGAGGAGGGGAAGAAGAAGGAGGAGAGGAGAGGAGAGGAGAGGAAGAAGAAGGAGGAGAGGAGAGGGGGGGAAGGGGAGGAAGAGGAGAGGAGGTGGGCTGAGAGGAGAGGAGAGGAGAGGAGAGGAGAGGAGAGGAGAGGAGAGGAGAGGAGGTGGGCTGAGATGTGTTAGTGTAGATATCTACAGACAACCAAACGAATCCACCTGTAGTCAAAGTGCAGTAATGTCTCTGTTCCTAACGGTCCCTTTACAACGTGACTCATGTTGTTCCTAGTTACAGTAACCATCCCTTTATTGACGGGTGTCCCCTATCCACAGAGTCGACCCGTCAGCCCTGTCTGAGGGTTGGGTAGATACAACACATCTAGGTGTATCTGTAGTCCACCTGTTTTACATACCTAACCTGCTATACACGGGGCTGTGACAGTATCATGCATCTCTCTCCAGCAGCCTAACGCCGTACTCAGGTCATATCCACTTGTAGAGATGGAACCCCAAACACCAACCACACCTCACTATCACCTTACCCGATACTAATGTTAACCCTAACCCCTGACCCCTAACCCTGACCCCTGTATCCCTAACCCCTGACCCCTGTATCCCTAACCCCTGTATCCCTGACCCCTGTATCCCTGACCCCTGTAGCCCTAGCCCAGTCAGTCTCTATATAGTAGGAGACCATATCAGACTGGTGGATCCCAGTCAGTCTCTATATAGTAGGAGATCATATCAGACTAGTAGATGCCAGCCAGTCTCTATATAGTAGATCCCAGCCTGTCTCTACATAGTAGATCAGAGTCAGTCTCTATATAGTAGGAGATCATATCAGCCTGGTAGATCCCAGTCAGTCTCTATATAGTGGATCCCAGTCAGTCTCTATATAGTAGGAGACCATATCAGACTGGTAGATCCCAGTCAGTCTCTATATAGTAGATCCCAGCCAGTCTCTATATAGTAGATCCCAGCCAGTCTCTATATAGTAGGAGACCATAGCCTGTCTCTATATAGTAGATCCCATCCAGTCTCCATATAGTAGGAGACCATATCAGACTGGTAGATCCCAGTCAGTCTCTATATAGTGGATCCCAGTCAGTCTATATATAGTAGATCCCAGCCAGTCTCTATATAGTAGATCCCAGCCAGTCTCTATATAGTAGATCTCAGCCAGTCTCTATATAGTAGGATACCATATCAGACTGGTACATCCCAGTCAGTCTCTATATAGTGGATCCCAGTCAGTCTCTATATAGTAGATCCCAGTCAGTCTCTATATAGTAGGAGACCATATCAGACTGGTAGATCCCAGTCAGTCTCTATATAGTAGGAGACAATATCAGACTGGTGGATCCGTCTGTCTCTATATAGTAATAGACCATATCAGACTGGTAGATCCCAGTCAGTCTCTATATAGTAGATCCCAGCCAGTCTCTATATAGTAGGAGACCATATCAGACTGGTAGATCCCAGTCAGTCTCTATATAGTAGATCCCAGTCAGTCTCTATATAGTAGATCCCAGTCAGTCTCTATATAGTAGGAGATCATATCAGACTGGTAGATCCCAGCCAGTCTCTATATAGTAGGAGACCAGTCAGTCTCTATATAGTAGGAGACCAGTCAGTCTCTATATTGTAGGAGACTAGAGATCAGAGTCAACCCCGCCCTCCATCTCTAACCCTGCCCTCCATCTCTAACCCCGCCCTCCATCTCTAAACCCCGCCCTCCATCTCTAAACCCCGCCCACCCCTGTACCATGTCACCCTTACCGGGTCACCAGCAGTATGCATGTAAATTATGATTATATATCAAGAGAATAGATCCGTAAACATGTTATTTATCAGTAGGGAGGAGCTTCCTGTTTCTCCTTCTATTCTACCCTGTTCGATCTCACTGCGGAGAACAGAAGAGACTTTTGATTGGATGATGAGACAACGTTTGTTTACGAGGAAGTAAAAGCCTGCCGTCAGTCTGACTGACCCCCCCCCCCCATGTCAACTAGTTTGACCCCTGAACTTTAGAGTCAGAGTTGTCTCCAGCTATAGAATCTCCTGTCATATTTATAATTGATTTAGAGACAGGTGTTTTTGTTCATTATCATAGTAGTCAATACAATTTGGTAGAAAAATCATTATAATAATTCTGAAGAGTTTGACAGATGGATTTGAATCCTCAGATTTATTTATTTTTTATGAGGAATTGTTTTGGACTATTTGCATGTTGCTGAGAAGAAGAACAAAGATATCCGGATGTTGTTTTTTTTAATTATTTTGATAAATTAAAATGTCCAGATGTTTCCGATGTTTGTAGACTGCCTATCTCAATGTACTGGGCTCAGTTTGATCGGTAACGGGGCTGTAATACTGATTTAAACATGATTTATTATTGTCCAATGCAAGATGTGCTGGGTGTGGTTTTAGTGTGTATCTACTGAGACCCGTTGGTTGGATACCGGCCAAGCTGTCGCAGAGAGGGAACCATGGAAACAGGTTGTGGGTGTGGTTTATCTCAGAACCCCAGAAGTCAGATGTTGAGCGCTTCCCCACCTGATCAGTCCACTAGTTACCCTACAAGTTATTTCCAGAGAATCTGATGTGTGTTAAAACTCAGTATGAAATAAACCCTAATAAAGATTTATTACATAACGTCTGGTGATGATGATGATGATGATGATAATGGTGATGATGGATCTTTGGCATTGAGGTGGATCTGTGCTCCTATCTGATAAAATACTAATTATAACGAGACCGAGTGTTTTTAAAACCGCACCAGCAGGCTTCAGGAAGATCTAGAACCAGGCTTCAGGAAGATCTAGAACCAGTTTTGAGGATGTTGTAGAACCAGGCTTCAGGAAGATCTAGAACCAGGCTTCAGGATGTTGTAGAACCAGGCTTCAGGAAGTTCTAGAGCCAGGCTTCAGGACGTTGTAGAACCAGGCTTAAGGAAGTTCTAGAACCAGGCTTCAGGAAGTTCTAGAGCCAGGCTTCAGGACGTTGTAGAACCATGCTTCAGGAAGTTCTAGAACCAGGCATCAGGAAGATCTAGAACCAGGCTTCAGGAAGATCTAGAACCAGGCTTGAGGCCGTTTTAGCTGTGATGAAACCTGACCTTCAATCTATCAGAAACCTTGTCGTTTTAACTCTTGAGAGACTGGAGGAGATGGAGGAAGAGGAGGAGAAATAGAGGAGGAGGAGGGTGTGTTTTCTAGCTGTCAATAGACAAGCTAACTGTCTGCAATAATTTCCCTCTGATGCTCCCAGAACTGAGAGAGGGTTTCCGAGGCTGGAATACAACTGTACTTTTGACGTTGTTTTGTTGCTGATTATTATAACGGTCAAACATTGTCCTGAAGGATGTTCCCTGTCGTCGAAAAAATAAACCTTTTTTTTTTATTCCTGAGCCGAAGGTGTCTGGTGTGTTTCTTCACAGAGCCCCTTGTGGGATAACAACTATTGACTGTGTTATCAGCAGTCCCCACAGGATGGCGCCAGAGAGCAACATGTGTTTAATATTGACTGTGTTATCAGCAGTCCCCACAGGATGGCGCCAGAGAGCAACATGTGTTTAATATTGACTGTATTCTCAGCAGTCCCCACAGGATGGCGCCAGAGAGTAACATGTCTTTAATATTGACTGTGTTATCAGCAGTCCCCACAGGATGGCGCCAGAGAGCAACATGTCTTTAATATTGACTGTATTCTCAGTAGTCCCCATAGGATGGAGCCAGACTAACATGTCTTTAATATTGACTGTGTTATCAGCAGTCCCCACAGGATGGCGCTAGAGAGCAACATGTTTAATATTGACTGTATTCTCAACAGTCCCCACAGGATGGCGCTAGAGAGCAACATGTTTAATATTTACTGTATTCTCAGCAGTCCCCACAGGATGGCGCTAGAGAGTAACATGTGTTTAATATTGACTGCGTTATCAGCAGTCCCCACAGGATGGCACTAGAGAGCAACATGTTTAATATTGACTGTATTCTCAGCAGTCCCCACAGGATGGCGCTAGAGAGCAACATGTTTAATATTTACTGTATTCTCAGCAGTCCCCACAGGATGGCGCTAGAGAGTAACATGTGTTTAATATTGACTGTGTTATCAGCAGTCCCCACAGGATGGCACTAGAGAGCAACATGTTTAATATTGACTGTGTTATCAGCAGTCCCCACAGGATGGCGCTAGAGAGCAACATGTTTAATATTGACTGTGTTATCAGCAGTCCCCACAGGATGGCGCTAGAGAGCAACATGTTTAATATTGACTGTGTTCTCAGCAGTCCCCACAGGATGGCGCCAGAGAGCAACATGTCTTTAATATTGACTGTGTTATCAGCAGTCCCCACAGGATGGCGCCAGAGAGCAACATGTGTTTAATATTGACTGTATTCTCAGCAGTCCCCACAGGATGGCGCCAGAGAGTAACATGTCTTTAATATTGACTGTGTTATCAGCAGTCCCCACAGGATGGCGCCAGAGAGCAACATGTCTTTAATATTGACTGTATTCTCAGCAGTCCCCATAGGATGGAGCCAGACTAACATGTCTTTAATATTGACTGTGTTATCAGCAGTCCCCACAGGATGGCGCTAGAGAGCAACATGTTTAATATTGACTGTATTCTCAACAGTCCCCACAGGATGGCGCTAGAGAGCAACATGTTTAATATTTACTGTATTCTCAGCAGTCCCCACAGGATGGCGCTAGAGAGTAACATGTGTTTAATATTGACTGCGTTATCAGCAGTCCCCACAGGATGGCACTAGAGAGCAACATGTTTAATATTGACTGTATTCTCAGCAGTCCCCACAGGATGGCGCTAGAGAGCAACATGTTTAATATTTACTGTATTCTCAGCAGTCCCCACAGGATGGCGCTAGAGAGTAACATGTGTTTAATATTGACTGTGTTATCAGCAGTCCCCACAGGATGGCACTAGAGAGCAACATGTTTAATATTGACTGTGTTATCAGCAGTCCCCACAGGATGGCGCTAGAGAGCAACATGTTTAATATTGACTGTGTTATCAGCAGTCCCCACAGGATGGCGCTAGAGAGCAACATGTTTAATATTGACTGTGTTCTCAGCAGTCCCCACAGGATGGTGCCAGAGAGCAACATGTCTTTAATATTGACTGTATTCTCAGCAGTCCCCACAGGATGGCGCTAGAGAGTACCATGTGTTTAATATTGACTGTATTCTCAGCAGTCCCCACAGGATGGCGCTAGAGAGCAACATGTTTAATATTTACTGTATTCTCAGCAGTCCCCACAGGATGGCGCTAGAGAGTAACATGTGTTTAATATTGACTGTGTTATCAGCAGTCCCCACAGGATGGCACTAGAGAGCAACATGTTTAATATTGACTGTGTTATCAGCAGTCCCCACATGATGGCGCTAGAGAGCAACATGTTTAATATTGACTGTGTTATCAGCAGTCCCCACAGGATGGCGCTAGAGAGCAACATGTTTAATATTGACTGTGTTCTCAGCAGTCCCCACAGGATGGCGCCAGAGAGCAACATGTCTTTAATATTGACTGTATTCTCAGCAGTCCCCACAGGATGGCGCTAGAGAGTACCATGTGTTTAATATTGACTGTATTCTCAGCAGTCCCCACAGGATGGCGCTAGAGAGCAACATGTTTAATATTGACTGTGTTATCAGCAGTCCCCACAGGATGGCGCTAGAGAGCAACATGTTTAATATTGACTGTATTCTCAGCAGTCCCCACAGGATGGCGCCAGAGAGCAACATGTCTTTAATATTGACTGTATTCTCAGCAGTCCCCACAGGATGGCGCTAGAGAGTACCATGTGTTTAATATTGACTGTATTCTCAGCAGTCCCCACAGGATGGCGCCAGACTAACATGTGCTTAATATTGACTGTGTTCTCAGCAGTCCCCACAGGATGGCGCCAGACTAACATGTCTTTAATATTGACTGTATTCTCAGCAGTCCCCACAGGATGGAGAGAGAGAATAACATGCTAATTAGTGTCAGATGATGATAACGATAGGGTGTCACTAGAGGTTAATATTGACTGTGTTCTCAGCAGTCCCCACAGGATGGCGCTAGAGAGTACCATGTGTTTAATATTGACTGTATTCTCAGCAGTCCCCACAGGATGGCGCTAGAGAGTACCATGTGTTTAATATTGACTGTATTCTCAGCAGTCCCCACAGGATGGCGCCAGACTAACATGTCTTTAATATTGACTGTGTTCTCAGCAGTCCCCACAGGATGGCGCCAGACTCTCATGTCTTTAATATTGACTATATTCTCAGCAGTCCCCACAGGATGGCGCTAGAGAGCAACATGTCTTTAATATTGACTGTATTCTCAGCAGTCCCCACAGGATGGAGAGAGAGAATAACGTGCTAATTAGTGTCAGATGATGATAACGATAGGGTGTCACTAGAGGTTAATATTGACTGTGTTCTCAGCAGTCCCCACAGGATGGCGCCAGAGAGCAACGTGTCTTTAATATTGACTGTGTTATCAGCAGTCCCCGCAGGATGGCGCTAGAGAGCAACATGTTTAATATTGACTGTATTCTCAGCAGTCCCCACAGGATGGCGCCAGAGAGCAACATGTCTTTAATATTGACTGTATTCTCAGCAGTCCCCACAGGATGGCACTAGAGAGTACCATGTGTTTAATATTGACTATATTCTCAGCAGTCCCCACAGGATGGCGCCAGACTAACATGTGCTTAATATTGACTGTGTTCTCAGCAGTCCCCACAGGATGGCGCCAGACTAACATGTCTTTAATATTGACTGTATTCTCAGCAGTCCCCACAGGATGGCGCTAGAGAGCAACATGTCTTTAATATTGACTGTATTCTCAGCAGTCCCCACAGGATGGAGAGAGAGAATAACGTGCTAATTAGTGTCAGATGATGATAACGATAGGGTGTCACTAGAGGTTAATATTGACTGTGTTCTCAGCAGTCCCCACAGGATGGCGCCAGAGAGCAACATGTCTTTAATATTGACTGTATTCTCAGCCGTCCCCACAGGTTGGCGCTAGAGAGTACCATGTGTTTAATATTGACTGTATTCTCAGCAGTCCCCACAGGATGGCGCTAGAGAGCAACATGTTTAATATTGACTGTGTTATCAGCAGTCCCCACAGGATGGCGCTAGAGAGCAACATGTTTAATATTGACTGTATTCTCAGCAGTCCCCACAGGATGGCGCCAGAGAGCAACATGTCTTTAATATTGACTGTATTCTCAGCAGTCCCCACAGGATGGCGCTAGAGAGTACCATGTGTTTAATATTGACTATATTCTCAGCAGTCCCCACAGGATGGCGCCAGACTAACATGTGCTTAATATTGACTGTGTTCTCAGCAGTCCCCACAGTATGGCGCCAGACTAACATGTCTTTAATATTGACTGTATTCTCAGCAGTCCCCACAGGATGGCGCTAGAGAGCAACATGTCTTTAATATTGACTGTATTCTCAGCAGTCCCCACAGGATGGAGAGAGAGAATAACGTGCTAATTAGTGTCAGATGATGATAACGATAGGGTGTCACTAGAGGTTAATATTGACTGTGTTATCAGCAGTCCCCACAGGATGGCGCTAGAGAGCAACATTTTTAATATTGACTGTATTCTCAGCAGTCCCCACAGGATGGCGCCAGAGAGCAACATGTCTTTAATATTGACTGTATTCTCAGCAGTCCCCACAGGATGGCGCTAGAGAGTACCATGTGTTTAATATTGACTGTATTCTCAGCAGTCCACACAGGATGGCGCCAGACTAACATGTGCTTAATATTGACTGTGTTCTCAGCAGTCCCCACAGGATGGCGCCAGACTAACATGTGCTTAATATTGACTGTATTCTCAGCAGTCCCCACAGGATGGAGAGAGAGAATAACGTGCTAATTAGTGTCAGATGATGATAACGATAGGGTGTCACTAGAGGTTAATATTGACTGTGTTCTCAGCAGTCCCCACAGGATGGCGCTAGAGAGTACCATGTGTTTAATATTGACTGTATTCTCAGCAGTCCCCACAGGATGGCGCTAGAGAGTACCATGTGTTTAATATTGACTGTATTCTCAGCAGTCCCCACAGGATGGCGCCAGACTAACATGTGCTTAATATTGACTGTGTTCTCAGCAGTCCCCACAGGATGGCGCCAGACTAACATGTCTTTAATATTGACTGTATTCTCAGCAGTCCCCACAGGATGGCGCTAGAGAGCAACATGTCTTTAATATTGACTGTATTCTCAGCAGTCCCCACAGGATGGAGAGAGAGAATAACGTGCTAATTAGTGTCAGATGATGATAACGATAGGGTGTCACTAGAGGTTAATATTGACTGTGTTCTCAGCAGTCCCCACAGGATGGCGCCAGAGAGCAACATGTCTTTAATATTGACTGTGTTATCAGCAGTCCCCACAGGATGGCGCTAGAGAGCAACATGTTTAATATTGACTGTATTCTCAGCAGTCCCCACAGGATGGCGCCAGAGAGCAACATGTCTTTAATATTGACTGTATTCTCAGCAGTCCCCACAGGATGGCACTAGAGAGTACCATGTGTTTAATATTGACTGTATTCTCAGCAGTCCCCACAGGATGGCGCCAGACTAACATGTGCTTAATATTGACTGTGTTCTCAGCAGTCCCCACAGGATGGCGCCAGACTAACATGTCTTTAATATTGACTGTATTCTCAGCAGTCCCCACAGGATGGCGCTAGAGAGCAACATGTCTTTAATATTGACTGTATTCTCAGCAGTCCCCACAGGATGGAGAGAGAGAATAACGTGCTAATTAGTGTCAGATGATGATAACGATAGGGTGTCACTAGAG
Source organism: Oncorhynchus mykiss (assembly GCF_013265735.2). NCBI lineage: Eukaryota > Metazoa > Chordata > Actinopteri > Salmoniformes > Salmonidae > Oncorhynchus > Oncorhynchus mykiss. The sequence continues at coordinate 892,726 of NW_023493661.1, forward strand.
GTTAATATTGACTGTGTTCTCAGCAGTCCCCACAGGATGGCGCCAGAGAGCAACATGTCTTTAATATTGACTGTATTCTCAGCAGTCCCCACAGGATGGCGCTAGAGAGTACCATGTGTTTAATATTGACTGTATTCTCAGCAGTCCCCACAGGATGGCGCTAGAGAGCAACATGTTTAATATTGACTGTGTTATCAGCAGTCCCCACAGGATGGCGCTAGAGAGCAACATGTTTAATATTGACTGTATTCTCAGCAGTCCCCACAGGATGGCGCCAGAGAGCAACATGTCTTTAATATTGACTGTATTCTCAGCAGTCCCCACAGGATGGCGCTAGAGAGTACCATGTGTTTAATATTGACTGTATTCTCAGCAGTCCCCACAGGATGGCGCCAGACTATCATGTGCTTAATATTGACTGTGTTCTCAGCAGTCCCCACAGGATGGCGCCAGACTAACATGTCTTTAATATTGACTGTATTCTCAGCAGTCCTCACAGGATGGCGCTAGAGAGCAACATGTCTTTAATATTGACTGTATTCTCAGCAGTCCCCACAAGATGGAGAGAGAGAATAACGTGCTAATTAGTGTCAGATGATGATAACGATAGGGTGTCACTAGAGGTTAATATTGACTGTATTCTCAGCAGTCCCCACAGGATGGCGCTAGAGAGCAACATGTCTTTAATATTGACTGTGTTATCAGCAGTCCCCACAGGATGGCGCCAGACTAACATGTCTTTAATATTGACTGTATTCTCAGCAGTCCCCACAGGATGGCGCTAGAGAGTAACATAACTGAGGTGTATAAATCCGTCGTTTACTCCAAACAATGTTGAGTTCCTATTTGGTCTTAAAATCAAAGTCGTGGTTTAGTTGTGTGTCTCACCCCCCAAAAAATAAATAAACAACTGGAAGAAGTTGAAAGGAACTCGTCAGACTTCGTTCCACTTTCGATCATGAAAGAATCTACGTATAATTTATTAATTTGACCGTTAATTAACTAGGCAAGTCAGTTAAGAACACATTTTATTTTCAATACTGGTCTAGGAACAGTGGGTAAACTGCCTTGTTCAGGGGCAGAACAAGGATCGGATAGTGTCGAGCAGAGTAGGGTAGGTTAAGGTGGGGTATGTTAAGGTAGGGGTTATATCTGGATAGTGTAGAGTAGGGTAGGTTAAGGTAGGGGGTAATATCTGGATAGTGTAGAGCAGAGTAGGGTAGGTTAAGGTAGGGTAGGTTAAGGTAGGGGATATAAATGGATAGTGTAGGTTAAGGTAGGGTAGGTTAAGGTAGGGTAGGGTAGGTTAAGGTAGGATAGGTTAAGGTAGGGTAGGTTAAGGTAGGGTAGGTTAAGGTAGGGGGTTATATCTGGATAGTGTAGAGCAGAGTAGGGTAGGTTAGATGGGGTAGCTTAAGGTAGGGTAGGTTAAGGTAGGGGGTAATATCTGGATAGTGTAGAGTAGGGTAGGTTAAGATAGGGGTAGGTTAAGGTGGGGTAGGTTAAGGTAGGGTAGGGTTAAGGTAGGGTAGGCTAAGGTAGGGGTTATATCTGGATAGTGTAGAGCAGGGTAGGTTAAGGTAGGGTTGGTTAAGGTAGGGGATATAAATGGATAGTGTAGGTTAAGGTAGGGTAGGTTAAGGTAGGGTAGGTTAAGGTAGGGAGTTATATCTTGATAGTGTAGAGCAGGGTAGGTTAAGGTAGGGTAGGTTAAGGTAGTGTAGGGTAGGTTAAGGTAGGGTAGGGTAGGTTAAGGTAGGGTAGGTTAAGGTAGGGTAGGTTAAGGTAGGGGTTATATCTGGATAGTGTAGGTTAGGGTAAGTTAAGGTAGGATAGGTTAGGGTAGGTTAAGGTAGGGGTTATATTTGTATAGTGTAGGTTAGGGTAGGTTAAGGTGGGGTAGGTTAAGGTAGGGGTTATATTTGTATAGTGTAGGTTAGGGTAGGTTAAGGTGGGGTAGGTTAAGGTAGGGGTTATATCTGTATAGTGTAGGTTAGGGTAGGTTAAGGTGGGGTAGGTTAGGGTAGGGATTATATCTGTATAGTGTAGGTTAGGGTAGGTTAAGCTAGGGTAGGTTAGGGTAGGTTAAGGTAGGGGTTATATCTGCATAGTGTAGGTTAGGGTAGGTTAAGGTGGGGTCGGTTAAGGTAGGGTAGGTTAAGGTAGGGTAGGTTAAGGTAGGGTAGGTTAAGGTAGGGGATTATATCTTGATAGTGTAGAGCAGGGTAGGTTAAGGTAGGGTAGGTTAGGTTAAGGTAGGTTAAGGTAGGGTAGGTTAAGGTAGGGTTGGTTAAGGTAGGGGATTATATCTTGATAGTGTAGAGCAGGGTAGGTTAAGGTAGGGTAGGTTAGGTTAAGGTAGGTTAAGGTAGGGTAGGTTAAGGTAGGGTTGGTTAAGGTAGGGTAGGTTAAGGTAGGGTAGGTTAAGGTAGGGTTGGTTAAGGTAGGGTAGGTTAAGGTAGGGTTGGTTAAGGTAGGGTAGGTTAAGGTAGGGTAGGTTAAGGTAGGGGATTATATCTTGATAGTGTAGAGCAGGGTAGGTTAAGGTAGGGTAGGTTAGGTTAAGGTAGGTTAAGGTAGGGTAGGTTAAGGTAGGGTTGGTTAAGGTGGGGTAGGTTAAGGTAGGGTAGGTTAAGGTAGGGTAGGTTAAGGTAGGGTAGGTTAAGGTAGGGGATTATATCTTGATAGTGTAGAGCAGGGTAGGTTAAGGTAGGGTAGGTTAGGTTAAGGTAGGTTAAGGTAGGGTAGGTTAAGGTAGGGTTGGTTAAGGTAGGGTAGGTTAAGGTAGGGTAGGTTAAGGTAGGGTTGGTTAAGGTAGGGTAGGTTAAGGTAGGGTTGGTTAAGGTAGGGTAGGTTAAGGTAGGGTAGGTTAAGGTAGGGTAGGGTAGGTTAAGGTAGGTTAAGGTAGGGTAGGTTAAGGTAGGGTAGGTTAAGGTAGGTTAAGGTAGGTTAAGGTAGGGTAGGTTAAGGGGTTTATATCTGGCTGAGAGAGAGGAATTTCTGGTAGTAACTCTTGGTCACATCAATCATCAGGTCCTGGGTACATTCTGGGAGCTCTCCTGAAAACAGACCTGGGAGAGAGAGATGAGGAAGAGGAGGAGGAGGAAGAGGAGGTAGAGTGGGGAAGAGACACCAGTTAGAAAGAGTTGAAGACAAATCCATCACTTTTCAGGCTCATTCATCATCTGCAGCACCATACCAGTATCTACATATGCCAAAACGCTGATGTCATCGAGTATGGGGGAGGGGGGGAGGAAGTAGAAGTAGTAGAAGGGGGGGGGTAGAGGAGGATGTGGAGGAGGAGGTAGAGATAGAGGAGGAGGTAGAGGAGGATGTAGAGGAGGATGTAGAGATAGAGGTAGAGTAGGTTGTAGAGGAGGAGGTAGAGAAGGAGGTGGAGGAGGATGTAGAGGTAGAGGAGGATGTAGAGAAGTAGGTAGAGGTAGAGGAGGGGGTAGAGGAGGATGTAGAGGAGTAGGAGGTAGAGAAGGAGGTGGAGGAGGGTGTAGAGGTAGAGGAGGATGTAGAGAAGTAGGTAGAGGTAGAGGAGGGGGTAGAGGAGGATGTAGAGGAGTAGGAGGTAGAGAAGGAGGTGGAGAAGGATGTAGAGGAGGAGGAGGGGGTAGAGGAGGAGGTAGAGGAGGAGGTAGAGGAGAAGGTGGAGGAGGATGTAGAAGTAGAGGAGGATGTAGAGGGAGAGGAGGAGGTAGAGAAGTAGGTAGAGATAAAGGAGGGGGTAGAGGAGGATGTAGAGGAGGAAGTAGAGGATGATGTAGAGGAGGAGGTAGAGGAAGAGGAGGTAAAGGAGGATGTAGAGGAGGAGGAGGTAGAGGAGGATGTAGAGAAGTAGGTAGAGGTAGAGGAGGGGGTAGAGGAGGAGGATGTAGAGGAGGAGGTAGAGGAGGATGTAGAGGTAGAGGATGATGTAGAGGAAGAGGAGGTAAAGGAGAATGTAGAGGAGGGGGTAGAGGAGGAGGTAGAGGATAATGTAGAGGAGGAGGTAGAGGAAGAGGAGGTAAAGGAGGATGTAGAGGAGGAGGAGGTAGAGGAGGATGTAGAGAAGTAGGTAGAGGTAGAGGAGGGGGTAGAGGAGGAGGATGTAGAGGAGGAGGTAGAGGAGGATGTAGAGGTAGAGGTGATGTAGAGGAAGAGGAGGTAAAGGAGGATGTAGAGGAGGGTGATGTAGAGGGGGAGGAGGTAGAGGAGGATTTGGAGGAGGATGTAGAGGAGGATGTAGAGGAGTAGGTAGAGGAGGGGGTAGAGGAGGAGGTAGAGGAGGAGGTAGAGGAGGATGTAGAGGAGGAGGTAGAGGAGGATGTAGAGAAGTAGGTAGAGATAGAGGAGGGGGTAGAGGAGGAAGAGAAGGAGGAGGAAGAGAAGGAGGTGGAGAAGGATGTAGAGGTAGAGGAGGATGTAGAGTAGTAGGTAGAGATAGAGGAGGGGGTAGAGGAGGATGTAGGGGTAGAGGAGGGGGTAGAGGAGGAGGTAGAGGAGGATGTAGAGGAGGAGGAGGTAGAGGAGGATGTAGAGGAGGATGTAGAGGAGGAAGAGGTAGAGGAGAATGTAGAGGAGGGGGTAGAGGAGGATGTAGAGGAGGAGGAGGTAGAGGAGGATGTAGAGGAGGAGAATGTAGAGGAGGGGGTAGAGGAGGATGTAGAGGAGGAGGAGGAAGAGGAGGATGTAGAAGAGGAGGATGTAGATGAGGGGGTAGAGGAGGATGTAGAGGAGGGGGTAGAGGAGGAGGTAGAGGAGGAGGTAGAGGAGGATGTAGAGGAGGAGGAGGAAGAGGAGGATGTAGAAGAGGAGGATGTAGATGAGAGGGTAGAGGAGGATGTAGAGGAGGAGGTAGAGGAGGATGTAGAGGAGGATGTAGAGGAGGATGTAGAGGAGGAGGTAGAGGAGGATGTAGAAGAGTAGGTAGAGGAGGTAGAGGAGGAGGTAGAGGAGGATGTAGAGGAGGGGGTAGAGGAGGATGTAGAGGTAGAGGAGGATGTAGAGAAGTAGGTAGAGATAGAGGAGGGGGTAGAGGAGGTAGAGAAGGAGGTCGAGAAGGATGTAGAGGTAGAGGAGGATGTAGAGTAGTAGGTAGAGATAGAGGAGGGGGTAGAGGAGGGGGTAGAGGAGGATGTAGGGGTAGAGGAGGAGGTAGAGGAGGATGTAGAGGAGGAGGAGGTAGAGGAGGATGTAGAGGAGGATGTAGAGGAGAATGTAGAGGAAGGGTAGAGGAGGATGTAGAGGAGGAGGAGGTAGAGGAGGGGGTAGAGGAGGATGTAGGGGTAGAGGAGAGGGTAGAGGAGGATGTAGAGGAGGAGGAGGTAGAGGAGGATGTAGAGGAGGATGTAGAGGAGAATGTAGAGGAGGGGGTAGAGGAGGATATAGAGGAGGAGGAGGTAGAGGAGGATGTAGAGGAGGAGAATGTAGAGGAGGGGGTAGAGGAGGATGTAGAGGAGGAGGAGGAAGAGGAGGATGTAGAAGAGGAGGATGTAGATGAGGGGGTAGAGGAGGATGTAGAGGAGGGGGTAGAGGAGGGGGTAGAGGAGGAGGTAGAGGAGGATGTAGAGGAGGAGGAGGAAGAGGAAGAGGAGGATGTAGAAGAGGAGGATGTAGATGAGAGGGTAGAGGAGGATGTAGAGGAGGAGGTAGAGGAGGAGGTAGAGGAGGATGTATACGAAGGGGTAGAGGAGGATGTAGAGGAGGGGGTAGAGGAGGAGGTAGAGGAGGATGTAGAGGAGGATGTAGAGGAGGAGGAGGTAGAGGAGGATGTAGAGGAGGAGGAGGTAGAGGAGGAGGAGGTAGATGAGGAGGATGTAGAGGAGGAGGATGTAGAAGAGGAGGAGGTAGATGAGGATGTAGAGGAGGAGGATGTAGGGGAGGAGGATGTAGAGGAGGATGTAGAGGAGGATGTAGAGGAGGAGGTAGAGGTAGAGGAGGATGTAGAGGAGGAGGAGGTAGATGAGGAGGACGTAGAGGAGGATGTAGAGGAGGAGGAGGTAGAGGAGGAGGATGTAGAGGAGGAGGATGTAGAGGAGGATGTAGAGGAGGATGTAGAGGAGGAGGTAGATGAGGAGGAGGTAGATGAGGAGGATGTAGAGGAGGAGGATGTAGAGGAGGAGGATGTAGAGGAGGAGGATGTAGAGGAGGAGGGGGTAGAGGAGGAGGAGGTAGATGAGGAGGATGTAGAGGAGGATGTAGAGGAGGAGGATGTAGAGGAGGAGGAGGTAGAGGAGGAGGATGTAGAGGAGGAGGATGTAGAGGAGTAGGTAGAGGAGGAGGTAGAGGAGGAGGTAGATGAGGAGGATGTAGAGGAGGAGGATGTAGAGGAGGAGGATGTAGAGGAGGAGGATGTAGAGGAGGATGTAGAGGAGGGGGTAGAGGAGGAGGAGGAGGTGGTAGAGGAGGAGGTGGAGGAGGAGGAGGATGTAGAGGGGGTAGAGGAGAGGAGGATGTAGAGGAGGATGTAGAGGGGGTAGAGGAGAGGAGGATGTAGAGGAGGGGGTAGAGGAGGAGGAGGAGGAGGATGTAGAGGGGGTAGAGGAGAGGAGGATGTAGAGGAGGAGGTGGAGATGGAGGAGGAGGTAGAGGATGTAGAGGTGGATGTTTAGGAGGGAGGAGGAGGAGGATGTAGAGGAGGAGGTAGAGGATGTAGAGGAGGAGATAGAGGAGGAGGATGTAGAGGAGGGGGTAGAGGAGGATGTAGAGGAGGAGGAGGAAGAGGAGGATGTAGAAGAGGAGGATGTAGATGAGGGGGTAGAGGAGGATGTAGAGGAGGGGGTAGAGGAGGAGGTAGAGGAGGAGGTAGAGGAGGATGTAGAGGAGGAGGAGGAAGAGGAGGATGTAGAAGAGGAGGATGTAGATGAGAGGGTAGAGGAGGATGTAGAGGAGGAGGTAGAGGAGGAGGTAGAGGAGGATGTAGAGGAGGATGTAGAGGAGGAGGTAGAGGAGGAGGTAGAGGAGGATGTATACGAAGGGGTAGAGGAGGATGTAGAGGAGGGGGTAGAGGAGGAGGTAGAGGAGGATGTAGAGGAGGAGGAGGTAGAGGAGGATGTAGAGGAGGAGGAGGTAGAGGAGGAGGAGGTAGATGAGGAGGATGTAGAGGAGGAGGATGTAGAAGAGGAGGAGGTAGATGAGGATGTAGAGGAGGAGGATGTAGGGGAGGATGTAGAGGAGGATGTAGAGGAGGAGGAGGTAGAGGTAGAGGAGGATGTAGAGGAGGAGGAGGTAGATGAGGAGGACGTAGAGGAGGATGTAGAGGAGGAGGTAGAGGAGGAGGATGTAGAGGAGGAGGATGTAGAGGAGGATGTAGAGGAGGAGGTAGGTGAGGAGGTAGATGAGGAGGATGTAGAGGAGGAGGATGTAGAGGAGGAGGATGTAGAGGAGGAGGATGTAGAGGAGGATGTGGAGGAGGGGGTAGAGGAGGAGGAGGTAGATGAGGAGGATGTAGAGGAGGATGTAGAGGAGGAGGAGGTAAAGGAGGAGGATGTAGAGGAGGAGGATGTAGAGGAGGATGTAGAGGAGTAGGTAGAGGAGGAGGTAGAGGAGGAGGTAGATGAGGAGGATGTAGAGGAGGAGGATGTAGAGGAGGAGGATGTAGAGGAGGAGGATGTAGAGGAGGATGTAGAGGAGGGGGTAGAGGAGGAGGAGGAGGTGGTAGAGGAGGAGGTAGAGGAGGAGGAGGATGTAGAGGGGGTAGAGGAGAGGAGGATGTAGAGGAGGATGTAGAGGGGGTAGAGGAGAGGAGGATGTAGAGGAGGGGGTAGAGGAGGAGGAGGAGGAGGTAGAGGAGGAGGAGGATGTAGAGGGGGTAGAGGAGAGGAGGATGTAGAGGAGGAGGTGGAGATGGAGGAGGAGGTAGAGGATGTAGAGGAGGATGTTTAGGAGGAGGAGGAGGATGTAGAGGAGGAGGTAGAGGATGTAGAGGAGGAGATAGAGGAGGAGGATGTAGAGGAGGGGGTAGAGGAGGATGTAGAGGAGGAGGAGGTAGAGGAGGATGTAGAGGAGGAGAATGTAGAGGAGGGGGTAGAGGAGGATGTAGAGGAGGAGGAGGAAGAGGAGGATGTAGAGGAGGAGGATGTAGATGAGGGGGTAGAGGAGGATGTAGAGGAGGAGGTAGAGGATGTAGAGGAGAAGGTAGAGGAGGATGTATACGAAGGGGTAGAGGAGGATGTAGAGGAGGGGGTAGAGGAGGAGGTAGAGGAGGATGTAGAGGAGGGGGTAGAGGAGGATGTAGAGGTAGAGGAGGATGTAGAGAAGTAGGTAGAGATAGAGGAGGGGGTAGAGGAGGTAGAGAAGGAGGTCGAGAAGGATGTAGAGGTAGAGGAGGATGTAGAGTAGTAGGTAGAGATAGAGGAGGGGGTAGAGGAGGGGGTAGAGGAGGATGTAGGGGTAGAGGAGGAGGTAGAGGAGGATGTAGAGGAGGAGGAGGTAGAGGAGGATGTAGAGGAGGATGTAGAGGAGAATGTAGAGGAGGGGTAGAGGAGGATGTAGAGGAGGAGGAGGTAGAGGAGGATGTAGAGGAGGAGAATGTAGAGGAGGGGGTAGAGGAGGATGTAGAGGAGGAGGAGGTAGAGGAGGATGTAGAGGAGGATGTAGAGGAGAATGTAGAGGAGGGGGTAGAGGAGGATATAGAGGAGGAGGAGGTAGAGGAGGATGTAGAGGAGGAGAATGTAGAGGAGGGGGTAGAGGAGGATGTAGAGGAGGAGGAGGTAGAGGAGGATGTAGAGGAGGATGTAGAGGAGAATGTAGAGGAGGGGGTAGAGGAGGAGGATGTAGAGGAGGGGGTAGAGGAGGATGTAGAGGAGGAGGAGGTAGAGGAGGATGTAGAGGAGGAGAATGTAGAGGAGGGGGTAGAGGAGGATGTAGAGGAGGAGGAGGTAGAGGAGGATGTAGAGGAGGATGTAGAGGAGAATGTAGAGGAGGGGGTAGAGGAGGATATAGAGGAGGAGGAGGTAGAGGAGGATGTAGAGGAGGAGAATGTAGAGGAGGGGGTAGAGGAGGATGTAGAGGAGGAGGAAGAGGAGGATGTAGAAGAGGAGGATGTAGATGAGGGGGTAGAGGAGGATGTAGAGGAGGGGGTAGAGGAGGGGGTAGAGGAGGAGGTAGAGGAGGATGTAGAGGAGGAGGAGGAAGAGGAAGAGGAGGATGTAGAAGAGGAGGATGTAGATGAGAGGGTAGAGGAGGATGTAGAGGAGGAGGTAGAGGAGGAGGTAGAGGAGGATGTAGAGGAGGATGTATACGAAGGGGTAGAGGAGGATGTAGAGGAGGGGGTAGAGGAGGAGGTAGAGGAGGATGTAGAGGAGGAGGTAGAGGAGGATGTAGAGGAGGAGGAGGTAGAGGAGGAGGAGGTAGATGAGGAGGATGTAGAGGAGGAGGATGTAGAAGAGGAGGAGGTAGATGAGGATGTAGAGGAGGAGGATGTAGGGGAGGAGGATGTAGAGGAGGATGTAGAGGAGGATGTAGAGGAGGAGGTAGAGGTAGAGGAGGATGTAGAGGAGGAGGAGGTAGATGAGGAGGACGTAGAGGAGGATGTAGAGGAGGAGGAGGTAGAGGAGGAGGATGTAGAGGAGGAGGATGTAGAGGAGGATGTAGAGGAGGATGTAGAGGAGGAGGTAGATGAGGAGGAGGTAGATGAGGAGGATGTAGAGGAGGAGGATGTAGAGGAGGAGGATGTAGAGGAGGAGGGGGTAGAGGAGGAGGAGGTAGATGAGGAGGATGTAGAGGAGGATGTAGAGGAGGAGGATGTAGAGGAGGAGGAGGTAGAGGAGGAGGATGTAGAGGAGGAGGATGTAGAGGAGTAGGTAGAGGAGGAGGTAGAGGAGGAGGTAGATGAGGAGGATGTAGAGGAGGAGGATGTAGAGGAGGAGGATGTAGAGGAGGAGGATGTAGAGGAGGAGGATGTAGAGGAGGATGTAGAGGAGGGGGTAGAGGAGGAGGAGGAGGTGGTAGAGGAGGAGGTAGAGGAGGAGGAGGATGTAGAGGGGGTAGAGGAGAGGAGGATGTAGAGGAGGATGTAGAGGGGGTAGAGGAGAGGAGGATGTAGAGGAGGGGGTAGAGGAGGAGGAGGAGGAGGTAGAGGAGGAGGTAGAGGAGGAGGAGGAGGATGTAGAGGGGGTAGAGGAGAGGAGGATGTAGAGGAGGAGGTGGAGATGGAGGAGGAGGTAGAAGATGTAGAGGTGGATGTTTAGGAGGGAGGAGGAGGAGGATGTAGAGGAGGAGGTAGAGGATGTAGAGGAGGAGATAGAGGAGGAGGATGTAGAGGAGGGGGTAGAGGAGGATGTAGAGGAGGAGGAGGAAGAGGAGGATGTAGAAGAGGAGGATGTAGATGAGGGGGTAGAGGAGGATGTAGAGGAGGGGGTAGAGGAGGAGGTAGAGGAGGAGGTAGAGGAGGATGTAGAGGAGGAGGAGGAAGAGGAGGATGTAGAAGAGGAGGATGTAGATGAGAGGGTAGAGGAGGATGTAGAGGAGGAGGTAGAGGAGGAGGTAGAGGAGGATGTAGAGGAGGAGGTAGAGGAGGATGTATACGAAGGGGTAGAGGAGGATGTAGAGGAGGGGGTAGAGGAGGAGGTAGAGGAGGATGTAGAGGAGGAGGAGGTAGAGGAGGATGTAGAGGAGGAGGAGGTAGAGGAGGAGGAGGTAGATGAGGAGGATGTAGAGGAGGAGGATGTAGAAGAGGAGGAGGTAGATGAGGATGTAGAGGAGGAGGATGTAGGGGAGGAGGATGTAGAGGAGGATGTAGAGGAGGAGGAGGTAGAGGTAGAGGAGGATGTAGAGGAGGAGGAGGTAGATGAGGAGGACGTAGAGGAGGATGTAGAGGAGGAGGAGGTAGAGGAGGAGGATGTAGAGGAGGAGGATGTAGAGGAGGATGTAGAGGAGGAGGTAGGTGAGGAGGTAGATGAGGAGGATGTAGAGGAGGAGGATGTAGAGGAGGAGGATGTAGAGGAGGATGTGGAGGAGGGGGTAGAGGAGGAGGAGGTAGATGAGGAGGATGTAGAGGAGGATGTAGAGGAGGAGGATGAAGAGGAGGAGGAGGTAAAGGAGGAGGATGTAGAGGAGGAGGATGTAGAGGAGGATGTAGAGGAGTAGGTAGAGGAGGAGGTAGAGGAGGAGGTAGATGAGGAGGATGTAGAGGAGGAGGATGTAGAGGAGGAGGATGTAGAGGAGGATGTAGAGGAGGGGGTAGAGGAGGAGGAGGAGGTGGTAGAGGAGGAGGTAGAGGAGGAGGAGGATGTAGAGGGGGTAGAGGAGAGGAGGATGTAGAGGAGGATGTAGAGGGGGTAGAGGAGAGGAGGATGTAGAGGAGGGGGTAGAGGAGGAGGAGGAGGAGGTAGAGGAGGAGGAGGATGTAGAGGGGGTAGAGGAGAGGAGGATGTAGAGGAGGAGGTGGAGATGGAGGAGGAGGTAGAGGAGGATGTAGAGGAGGAGAATGTAGAGGAGGGGGTAGAGGAGGATGTAGAGGAGGAGGAGGAAGAGGAGGATGTAGAGGAGGAGGATGTAGATGAGGGGGTAGAGGAGGATGTAGAGGAGGAGGTAGAGGATGTAGAGGAGAAGGTAGAGGAGGATGTATACGAAGGGGTAGAGGAGGATGTAGAGGAGGGGGTAGAGGGGGAGGTAGAGGAGGATGTAGAGGAGGATGTAGAGGAGGGGGTAGAGGAGGAGGAGGATGTAGATGAGTAGGAGGTAGAGGAGGATGTAGAGGAGGAGGAAGAGGTAGAGGAGAATGTAGAGGGGGTAGAGGAGGATGTAGAGGAGGAGGATGTAGAGGAGGAGGATGTAGACGAGGAGGAGGTAGATGAGGAGGCTGTAGAGGAGGAGGATGTAGAGGAGGAGGAGGTAGATGAGGATGTAGAGGAGGAGGATGTAGAGGAGGATGTAGAGGAGGAGGTAGAGGAGGAGGTAGAGGTAGAGGAGGATGTAGAGGAGGAGGAGGTAGATGAGAAGGATGTAGAGGAGGATGTAGAGGAGGATGTAGAGGAGGAGGTGGTAGAGGAGGAGGATGTAGAGGAGGAGGATCGTAGAGGAGGACGTAGAGGAGGAGGATGTAGAGGAGGATGTAGAGGAGGATGTAGAGGAGGAGGAGGTAGATGAGGAGGAGGTAGAGGAGGATGTAGAGGAGGAGGATGTAGAGGAGGAGGAGGTAGAGGAGGAGGATGTAGAGGAGGAGGATGTAGAGGAGGATGTAGAGGAGGATGTAGAGGAGGATGTAGAGGAGGAGGTAGATGAGGAGGATGTAGAGGAGGATGTAGAGGAGGAGGATGTAGAGGAGGAGGATCGTAGAGGAGGATGTAGAGGAGGAGGATGTAGAGGAGGATGTAGAGGAGGATGTAGAGGAGGAGGAGGTAGATGAGGAGGAGGTAGAGGAGGGTGTAGAGGAGGAGGATGTAGAGGAGGAGGAGGTAGAGGAGGAGGATGTAGAGGAGGAGAATGTAGAGGAGGATGTAGAGGAGGATGTAGAGGAGGATGTAGAGGAGGAGGTAGATGAGGAGGATGTAGAGGAGGATGTAGAGGAGGAGGATGTAGAGGAGGATGTGGAGGAGGGGGTAGAGGAGGAGGAGGTAGAGGAGGAGGTAGAGGAGGAGGAGGATGTAGAGGGGGTAGAGGAGAGGAGGATGTAGAGGAAGGGGTAGAGGAGGAGGAGGTAGAGGAGGTGGTAAAGGAGGAGGAGGATGTAGAGGGGGTAGAGGAGAGGAGGATGTAGAGGAGGAGGATGTAGAGGAGGATGTAGAGGAGGAGGTGGAGATGGAGGAGGAGGAGGTAGAGGATGATGTAGAGGAGGAGGTGGAGATGGAGGAGGAGGTAGAGGATGTAGAGGAGGATGTAGAGGAGGAGGTAGAGGATGTAGAGGATGTAGAGGTAGAGGAGGAGGTAGAGGAGAATGTAGAGGAGGATGTAGAGGAGGTAGAGGAGGAGATAGAGGTGGAGGATGTAGAGGAGAATGTAGAGGAGGAGGAGGAGGAGGATGTAGAGGAGGAGGAGGTAGAGAAGGATGATGTAGAGGAGGAGGAGGTAGAGATAGAGGAGGAGGAGGTAGAGGAGGATGATGTAGAGGAGGAAGTAGAGATAGAGGAGGAGGATGTAGAGGAGGTAGAGGAGAGTAGGATGTAGAGGTGGAGGAGGATGTAGAGGAGGAGGAGGTAGAGAAGGATGATGTAGAGGAGGAGGAGGTCGAGATAGAGGAGGAGGAGGTAAAGGAGGAGGAGGTAGAGGAGGAGGTAGAGATGGAGGAGGAAGAGGTGTGTTCTGACCTGGGCATCCTGAGAACACGGTGAAGGGAGGAACCACGGTCTCAGGAGGAAGAACTGTGTTGTCTAGGATCTTACAGCAATCTTTCAACACACACCGTCGCCCCTGGAAAACACACACACACACACACACACAGACACAGACACAGACACAGACACCACACACACACACACACACACACACACACACAGCATTAACAACCAGATACAGTGGCGACCGTTGCCTGGAGCAACAGAAACAGACCGTTGCCTGGAGCAACAGAAACAACCAGTCGGGTAGGAGTCACATTTAATATGTTGACAGAACACACTACCCCCATTGTGACATCACAACAGAACCTCTACAGAACACCACCGTCATGTGATGATACAAACTACCGTCATGTGACTACCCTGTAATAAATACAATCATGCCAGAGGCTAGTACTGTTCAGACCAGACTAGTAGAACACTGTTCAGACCAGACTAGTAGAACACTGTTCAGACCAGACTAGTAGAACATGGACCCAACTAGACAGAGACTAGTACTGTTCAGACCAGACTAGTAGAACACTGTTCAGACCAGACTAGTAGAACATGAACCCAACTAGACAGAGACTAGTACTGTTCAGACCAGACTAGTAGAACATGGACCCAACTAGACAGAGACTAGTACTGTTCAGACCAGACTAGTAGAACATGAACCCCAACTAGACAGAGACTAGTACTGTTCAGACCAGACTAGTAGAACATGAACCCAACTAGACAGAGACTAGTACTGTTCAGACCAGACTAGTAGAACATGAACCCAACTAGACAGAGACTAGTAGTGTTCAGACCAGACTAGTAGAACATGGACCCAACTAGACAGAGACTAGTACTGTTCAGACCAGACTAGTAGAACACTGTTCAGACCAGACTAGTAGAACACTGTTCAGACTAGTAGAACATGGACCCAACTAGACAGAGACTAGTTATGTTCAGACCAGACTAGTAGAACACTGTTCAGACCAGACTAGTAGAACATGAACCCAACTAGACAGAGACTAGTACTGTTCAGACCAGACTAGTAGAACATGGACCCAACTAGACAGAGACTAGTTCTGTTCAGACCAGACTAGTAGAACACTGTTCAGACCAGACCAGACTAGTAGAACATGGACCCAACTAGACAGAGACTAGTACTGTTCAGACCAGACTAGTAGAACATGGACCCCAACTAGACAGAGACTAGTACTGTTCAGACCAGACTAGTAGAACATGAACCCAACTAGACAGAGACTAGTAGTGTTCAGACCAGACCAGACTAGTAGAACATGGACCCAACTAGACAGAGACTAGTACTGTTCAGACCAGACCAGACTAGTAGAACATGGACCCAACTAGACAGAGACTAGTACTGTTCAGACCAGACTAGTAGAACATGGACCCAACTAGACAGAGACTAGTTCTGTTCAGACCAGACTAGTAGAACACTGTTCAGACCAGACTAGTAGAACATGGACCCAACTAGACAGAGGCTAGTACTGTTCAGACCAGACTAGTAGAACACTGTTCAGACTAGTAGAACATGGACCCAACTAGACAGAGACTAGTTCTGTTCAGACCAGACTAGTAGAACACTGTTCAGACCAGACTAGTAGAACATGAACCCAACTAGACAGAGACTAGTACTGTTCAGACCAGACTAGTAGAACATGGACCCAACTAGACAGAGACTAGTTCTGTTCAGACCAGACTAGTAGAACACTGTTCAGACCAGGCTAGTAGAACATGGACCCAACTAGACAGAGGCTAGTACTGTTCAGACCAGACTAGTAGAACATGGACCCAACTAGACAGAGACTAGTACTGTTCAGACCAGACTAGTAGAACATGGACCCCAACTAGACAGAGACTAGTACTGTTCAGACCAGACTAGTAGAACACGGACCCCAACTAGACAGAGACTAGTACTGTTCAGACCAGACCAGACTAGTAGAACATGGACCCAACTAGACAGAGACTAGTACTGTTCAGACCAGACTAGTAGAACACTGTTCAGACCAGACTAGTAGAACATGGACCCAACTAGACAGAGACTAGTACTGTTCAGACCAGACCAGACTAGTAGAACATGGACCCAACTAGACAGAGACTAGTACTGTTCAGACCAGACTAGTAGAACACTGTTCAGACCAGACTAGTAGAACATGGACCCAACTAGACAGAGACTAGTACTGTTCAGACCAGATTAGTAGAACACTGTTCAGACCAGACTAGTAGAACACTGTTCAGACCAGACTAGTAGAACACTGTTCAGACCAGACCAGAAGAACACAGACCAGGCCAGACTAATAGAACACGGACCCGACTAGACAGAGACTAGTACTGTTCAGACCAGACTAGTAGAACACAGACCAGACCAGACTAGTAGAACACTGTTCAGACCAGACTAGTAGAACACTGACCCAACTAGGCAGAGACTAGTACTGTTCAGACCAGACTAGTAGAACACTGTTCAGACCAGACTAGTAGAACATGGACCCAACTAGCCCCACAGGGACAGTGAAATGTGGTCGTTCCGAGCATCACATGACCCAGATTTAGGACCTGAATGTTCCCTCTGCCAGTGTGTGTGTGTAACTCTGTGAGTGTGTGTGTGTGTGTGTGTGTGTGTGTGTGTGTGTGTAACTCTGTGAGTGTGTGTGTAACTCTGTGAGTGTGACTGTGTGTGTGTGTAACTCTGTGAGTGTGACTGTGTGTGTGTGTAACTCTGTGAGTGTGTGTGTGTGTAACTCACAATGACACAGTTCTTCCCGATGTGAACGTAAGATCCGATCTGAGCAGCGTTCACCACACAGTCTTCCTCTATAAACACATGGTCTCCGATGTGCAGCGGGAAGAAGGCCACTCTGGGGGGGGGGGGGGGGGGGGGCAAGAGGACAAGGGGTCAGAGGTCAGACCACAGAGACCTGCTTAGTGGAAGAAGGCCACTCTGCAATTAAAAGTGGGGAAATTACTTTATTTTTTTTATCGAATTTCCAGATTTCAAAAATTGTGTTCTGATGTGATTTAGACCCCTGGTCTAGAAAAGGAGACCCTTGGTCTAGAAAAGGAGACCTCTGGTCTAGAAGAGAAGTCCCCTGGTCTAGAAGAGGAGACCCCTGGTCTAGAAGAGGTTGGAGACCACTGGTCTAGAAGAGGAGACCCCTGGTCTAGAAGAGAAGTCCCCTGGTCTAGAAGAGGAGACCCCTGGTCTAGAAGAGGTTGGAGACCACTGGTCTGGAAGAGGAGACCCCTGGTCTAGAAAAGAAGAACCCTGGTCTAGAAGAGAAGACCCCTGGTCTAGAAGAGGAGACCTCTGGTCTAGAAGAGAAGTCCCCTGGTCTAGAAGAGGAGATCACTGGTCTAGAAGAGGTTGGATACCCCTGGTCCAGAAGAAGTTGGAGACCCCTGGTCTAGAAGAGGAGACCCCTGGTCTAGAAGAGGTTGGATACCCCTGGTCCAGAAGAAGTTGGAGACCCCTGGTCTAGAAAAGGTTGGATACCCCTTGTCTAAAAGAGGAGACCCCTGGTCTAGAAGAGGAGTCACCTGGTCTAGAAGAGGTTGGAGACCCCTGGTCTAGAAGAGGAGACCCCTGGTCTAGAAGAGGATACCCTGGTCTAGAAGAGGAGATCCCTAGTCTAGAAGAGGTTGGAGACCCCTGGTCCAGAAGAGGGGACCCCTGGTCTAAAAGAGGAGTCACCTGGCCTAGAAGAGGTTGGAGACCCCTGGTCTAGAATAGGAGACCCCTGGTCTAGAAGATGTTGGAGACCCCTGGTCTAGAAGAGGTTGGAGACCCCTGGTCTAGAAGAGGAGACCCCTGGTCTAGAAAAGTTTGGAGACCCCTAGTCGAGAAGAGGAGACCCCTGGTCTAGAAGAGGTTGGAGACCCCTGGTCTAGAAGAGGAGACACCTGGTCTAGAAGAGGAGACCCCTGGTCTAGAAGAGGAGACCCCTGGTCTAGAAAAGTTTGGAGACCGCTAGTCGAGAAGAGGAGACCCCTGGTCTAGAAGAGGAGTCCCGCGGTCTAGAAGAGGTTGGAGACCCCTGGTCTAGAAGAGGAGACCCCTGGTCTAGAACAGGTTGGAGACCCCTGGTCTAGAAGAGGAGACCCCTGGTCTAGAAAAGGTTGGAGACCCCTGGTCGAGAAGAGGAGACCCCTGGTCTAAAAGAGGTTGGAGACCCCTGGTCTAGAAGAGGAGACCCCTGGTCTAGAAAAGGAGACCCCTGGTCTAGAAGAGGAGACCCCTGGTCTAGAAGAGGAGACCCCTGGTCTAGAAAAGGTTGGAGACCCCTTGTCTAGAAGAGGAGACCCCTGGTCTAGAAGAGGATACCCTGGTCTAGAAGAGGTTGGAGACCCCTGGTCTAGAAGAGGAGACCCCTGGTCTAGAAGAGGAGTCCCCTGGTCTAGAAGAGGTTGGAGACCCCTGGTCTAGAAGAGGAGACCCTGGTCTAGAAGAGGAGCCCCCTGGTCTAGAAGAGGAGACCCCTGGTCTAGAAAAGGTTGGAGACCCCTTGTCTAGAAGAGGAGACCCCTGGTCTAGAAGAGGAGCCCCCTGGTCTAGAAGAGGTTGGAGCCCCCTGGTCGAGAAGAGGTTGGAGACCCCTGGTCGAGAAGAGGAGACCTCTGGTCTAGAAGAGGTTGGAGACCCCTGGTCTAGAAGAGGTTGGAGACCCCTGGTCTAGAAGAGGAGACCCCTGGTCTAGAAAAGGAGACCTCTGGTCTAGAAGAGAAGTCCCCTGGTCTAGAAGAGGAGATCCCTGGTCTAGAAGAGGTTGGAGACCCCTGGTCTAGAAGAGGAGACCCCTGGTCTAGAAGAGGAGACCCCTGGTCTAGAAAAGGAGACCTCTGGTCTAGAAGAGGAGACCTCTGGTCTAGAAGAGAAGTCCCCTGGTCTAGAAGAGGAGATCCCTGGTCTAGAAGAGGTTGGAGACCCCTGGTCTAGAAGAGGAGACCCCTGGTCTAGAAGAGGTTGGAGACCACTGGTCTGGAAGAGGAGACCCCTGGTCTAGAAAAGGAGAACCCTGGTCTAGAAGAGAAGACCCCTGGTCTAGAAGAGGAGACCTCTGGTCTAGAAGAGAAGTCCCCTGGTCTAGAAGAGGAGATCACTGGTCTAAAAGAGGTTGGAGACCCATGGTCTGGAAGAGGAGACCCTGGTCTAGAAGAGGAGACCTCTGGTCTAGAAAAGGTTGGAGGCCCGAGGTCTAGAAGAGGAGACCCTTGGTCTAGAAGAGGAGACCCCTGGTCTAGAAGAGGTTGGAGTCTCCTGGTCTAGAAGAGGAGACCCCTGGTCTAGAAGAGGTTGGATACCCCTGGTCCAGAAGAAGTTGGAGACCCCTGGTCTAGAAAAGGTTGGATACCCCTTGTCTAGAAGAGGAGACCCCTGGTCTAGAAGAGGAGTCACCTGGTCTAGAAGAGGTTGGAGACCCCTGGTCTAGAAGAGGAGACCCCTGGTCTAGAAGAGGATACCCTGGTCTAGAAGAGGAGATCCCTGGTCTAGAAGAGGTTGGAGACCCCTGGTCCAGAAGAAGGTGGAGACCCCTGGTTTAGAAAAGGTTGGAGACCCCTTGTCAAGAAGAGGGGACCCCTGGTCTAAAAGAGGAGTCACCTGGCCTAGAAGAGGTTGGAGACCCCTGGTGTAGAATAGGAGACCCCTGGTCTAGAAGATGTTGGAGACCCCTGGTCTAGAAGAGGTTGGAGACCCCTGGTCTAGAAGAGGTTGGAGACCCCTGGTCTAGAAAAGGTTGGAGACCCCTAGTCGAGAAGAGGAGACCCCTGGTCTAGAAGAGGAGTCCCCTGGACTAGAAGAGGAGTCCCCTGGTCTAGAAGAGGTTGGAGACCCCTGGTCTAGAAGAGGAGACCCCTGGACTAGAAGAGGAGACCCCTGGTCTAGAAGAGGTTGGAGACCCCTGGTCTAGAAGAGGAGACCCCTGGTCTAGAAGAGGAGACCCCTGGACTAGAAGAGGAGTCCCGCGGTCTAGAAGAGGTTGGAGACCCCTGGTCTAGAAGAGGAGACCCCTGGACTAGAAGAGGAGTCCCCTGGTCTAGAAGAGGTTGGAGACCCCTGGTCTAGAAGAGGTTGGAGACCCCTGGTCTAGAAGAGGAGACCCCTGGACTAGAAGAGGAGTCCCCTGGTCTAGAAGAGGTTGGAGACCCCTGGTCTAGAACAGGTTGGAGACCCCTAGTCGAGAAGAGGAGACCCCTGGTCTAGAAGAGGAGTCCCGCGGTCTAGAAGAGGTTGGAGACCCCTGGTCTAGAAGAGGAGACCCCTGGACTAGAAGAGGAGTCCCCTGGTCTAGAAAAGGTTGGAGACCCCTGGTCTAGAAAAGGTTGGAGACCCCTGGTCTAGAAGAGGAGACCCCTGGTCTAGAAAAGGTTGGAGACCCCTGGTCGAGAAGAGGAGACCCCTGGTCTAAAAGAGGTTGGAGACCCCTGGTCTAGAAGAGGAGACCCCTGGTCTAGAAAAGGAGACCCCTGGTCTAGAAGAGGAGACCCCTGGTCTAGAAAAGGTTGGAGACCCCTTGTCTAGAAAAGGAGACCCCTGGGCTAGAAGAGGAGTCCCCTGGTCTAGAAGAGGTTGGAGACCCCTGGTCTAGAAGAGGTTGGAGACCCCTGGTCGAGAAGAGGAGCCCCCTGGTCTAGAAGAGGTTGGAGCCCCCTGGTCGAGAAGAGGTTGGAGACCCCTGGTCGAGAAGAGGAGACCTCTGGTCTAGAAGAGGTTGGAGACCCCTGGTCTAGAAGAGGTTGGAGACCCCTGGTCGAGAAGAGGAGACCCCTGGTCTAGAAGAGGTTGGAGACCCCTGGTCTAGAAGAGGTTGGAGACCCCTGGTCTAGAAGAGGAGACCCCTGGTCTAGAAGAGGAGACCCCTGGTCTAGAAGAGGAGACCCCTGGTCTAGAAGAGGAGACCCCTGGTCTAGAAGAGGTTGAGCAGAACTCACTCACCCTTTGCTGAATTTTTTGAACGGCGGCCGAATGACACTCCGGCTCTTCACAACACAGTGCCTCCCCACCCTGACATTGGCCAGGTCTCCACGGATTATACAGTCATTCATTACTATAGTCTGGAGGAGACAGGGATGAACAGAGGGAGGGAGGGAGGGTGACACAGACAGGGAGGGAGACAGACAGACAGACAGGGAGGGAGGGAGACAGACAAGACAGGGAGTGAGACAGACAGGGAAGCAGGGTGACAGGGAGGGAGGGAGGGAGGGAGACAGACAGGGAGGGAGGGAGACAGGGAGGGAGACAGACATGGAGGGAGGAAGACAGACAGACAGGGAGGGAGGGAGACAGGGAGGGAGGGAGGGAGGGAGACAGACAGGGAGGGAGGGAGACAGGGAGGGAGGGAGGGAGACAGACATGGAGGGAGGGAGACAGACAGACAGACAGACAGGGAGGGCGACAGACAGGGAGACAGACAGGGAGGGAGGGAGACAGACAGGGAGGGAGACAGGGAGGGGGAGACAGACAGACAGGGAGGGAGGGAGACAGACAGGGAGACAGACAGGGAGGGAGGGAGACAGACAGACAGGGAGGGAAACAGGGAGGGAGGGAGACAGGGAGGGAGGGAGACAGACAGGGAGGGGGGAGATAGGGACGGAGGGAGGGAGGGAGACTCATGGTTTATTACCTGTATAGTGAACGTAATGAATAAAGCCCCAACTGGCCCATCTCATGGTTTATTACCTGTATAGTGAACGTAATGAATAAAGCCCCAACTGGCCCATCTCATGGTTTATTACCTGTATAGTGAACGTAATGAATAAAGCCCCAACTGGCCCATCTCATGGTGTAATACCGGTATGGCTTGTTGTTACTTACTTTGCCGTTGAGGACGATGTTCTGACTGCCGCACAGCACCGACTGCCTGCTCACTTTGTTACCAGACGCCTGACAGGGAGAGAGGACATGGTGATCAGGTGGTATAAACGGTACTGACTCAGATACAGGTTTACAGACCACCGCTTGATGCTAACTGACAGGGAGAGAGGACATGCTGATCAGGTGGTATAAACGGTACTGACTCAGATACAGGTTTACAGACCACCGCTTGATGCTAACTGACAGGGAGAGAGGACATGGTGATCAGGTGGTATAAACGGTACTGACTCAGGTACAGGTTTACAGACCACCGCTTGATGCTAACTGACAGGGAGAGAGGACATGCTGATCAGGTGGTATAAACGGTACTGACTCAGATACAGGTTTACAGACCACCGCTTGATGCTAACTGACAGGGAGAGAGGACATGCTGATCAGGTGGTATAAACGGTACTGACTCAGATACAGGTTTACAGACCACCGCTTGATGCTAACTGACAGGGAGAGAGGACATGCTGATCAGGTGGTATAAACGGTACTGACTCAGGTACAGGTTTACAGACCACCGCTTGATGCTAACTGACAGGGAGAGAGGACATGCTGATCAGGTGGTATAAAAGGTACTGACTCAGATACAGGTTTACAGACCACCGCTTGATGCTAACTGACAGGGAGAGGACATGCTGATCAGTTGGTATAAACGGTACTGACTCAGATACAGGTTTACAGACCACCGCTTGATGCTAACTGACAGGGAGAGAGGACATGCTGATCAGGTGGTATAAACGGTACTGACTCAGATACAGGTTTACAGACCACCGCTTGATGCTAACTGACAGGGAGAGAGGACATGCTGATCAGGTGGTATAAACGGTACTGACTCAGATACAGGTTTACAGACCACCGCTTGATGCTAACTGACAGGGAGAGAGGACATGCTGATCAGGTGGTATAAACGGTACTGACTCAGGTACAGGTTTACAGACCACCGCTTGATGCTAACTGACAGGGAGAGAGGACATGCTGATCAGGTGGTATAAAAGGTACTGACTCAGATACAGGTTTACAGACCACCGCTTGATGCTAACTGACAGGGAGAGGACATGCTGATCAGTTGGTATAAACGGTACTGACTCAGATACAGGTTTACAGACCACCGCTTGATGCTAACTGACAGGGAGAGAGGACATGCTGATCAGGTGGTATAAACGGTACTGACTCAGATACAGGTTTACAGACCACCGCTTGATGCTAACTGACAGGGAGAGAGGACATGCTGATCAGGTGGTATAAACGGTACTGACTCAGATACAGGTTTACAGACCACCGCTTGATGCTAACTGACAGGGAGAGAGGACATGCTGATCAGGTGGTATAAACGGTACTGACTCAGATACAGGTTTACAGACCACCGCTTGATGCTAACTGACAGGGAGAGAGGACATGCTGATCAGGTGGTATAAACGGTACTGACTCAGATACAGGTTTACAGACCACCGCTTGATGCTAACTGACAGGGAGAGGACATGCTGATCAGGTGGTATAAACAGTACTGACTCAGATACAGGTTTACAGACCACCGCTTGATGCTAACTGACAGGGAGAGAGGACATGGTGATCAGGTGGTATAAACGGTACTGACTCAGATACAGGTTTACAGACCACCGCTTGATGCTAACTGACAGGGAGAGAGGACATGCTGATCAGGTGGTATAAACGGTACTGACTCAGGTACAGGTTTACAGACCACCGCTTGATGCTAACTGACAGGGAGAGAGGACATGCTGATCAGGTGGTATAAACGGTACTGACTCAGGTACAGGTTTACAGACCACCGCTTGATGCTAACTGACAGGGAGAGAGGACATGCTGATCAGGTGGTATAAACGGTACTGACTCAGATACAGGTTTACAGACCACCGCTTGATGCTAACTGACAGGGAGAGAGGACATGCTGATCAGGTGGTATAAACAGTACTGACTCAGATACAGGTTTACAGACCACCGCTTGATGCTAACTGACAGGGAGAGGACATGCTGATCAGGTGGTATAAACGGTACTGACTCAGATACAGGTTTACAGACCACCGCTTGATGCTAACTGACAGGGAGAGAGGACATGGTGATCAGTTGGTATAAACGGTACTGACTCAGGTACAGGTTTACAGACCACCGCTTGATGCTAACTGACAGGGAGAGAGGACATGCTGATCAGTTGGTATAAACGGTACTGACTCAGATACAGGTTTACAGACCACCGCTTGATGCTAACTGACAGGGAGAGAGGACATGGTGATCAGGTGGTATAAACAGTACTGACTCAGATACAGGTTTACAGACCACCGCTTGATGCTAACTGACAGGGAGAGAGGACATGGTGATCAGGTGGTATAAACGGTACTGACTCAGATACAGGTTTACAGACCACCGCTTGATGCTAACTGACAGGGAGAGAGGACATGCTGATCAGGTGGTATAAACGGTACTGACTCAGATACAGGTTTACAGACCACCGCTTGATGCTAACTGTAATCGGTGCCTCGTCAAGAAATGGTCTAACTGCAATTCAAGCTGGCTAGCTGGCTGGCTAAGGGACCGAGCTAGCAATGAGGGTTCAGTGCATTGACTGTGCACTGTATATACACTGAATATACTAAAAACATTAAGAACACCTTCTCTTTCCAGGACAGACTGACAAGGTGAATCCAGGTGAAAGCTATGATCCCTTATTGATGTCACTTTGTTAAATCCACTTCAATCAGTGTAGATGAAGAAGGGGAGGAGACGGGTTAAAGAAGGATTTGAGACATGGATTGTGTGTGTGTACCATTCAGAGGGTGAATGGGCAAGACAAATATATTGAAGTGCCTTTGAACGGGGTACGGTAGTAGGTACCAGGCGCACCGGTTTGAGTCAAGAACTGCAACGCTGCTGGGTTTTTTCACGCTCAACCGTTTCCTGTGTGTATCAAGAACGGTCCACCACCTAAAGGACATCCAGACAACTTGATACAGCTGTGGGAAGCATTGGAGTCAACATGGACCAGCATCCCTGTTGGGACGCTTTCTACACCTTGGAGTCAACATGGGCCAGCATCCCTGTTGGGACTCTTTCTACACCTTGGAGTCAACATGGACCAGCATCCCTGTTGGGACTCTTTCTACACCTTGGAGTCAACATGGGCCAGCATCCCTGTTGGGACGCTTTCTACACCTTGGAGTCAACATGGGCCAGCATCCCTGTTGGGACTCTTTCTACATCTTGGAGTCAACATGGGCCAGCATCCCTGTTGGGACACTTTCTACACCTTGGAGTCAACATGGGCCAGCATCCCTGTTGGGACACTTTCTACACCTTGGAGTCAACATGGGCCAGCATCCCTGTTGGGACTCTTTCTACACCTTGGAGTCAACATGGGCCAGCATCCCTGTTGGGACGCTTTCTACACCTTGGAGTCAACATGGGCCAGCATCCCTGTTGGGACGCTTTCTACACCTTGGAGTCAACATGGGCCAGCATCCCTGTTGGGACGCTTTCTACACCTTGGAGTCAACATGGGCCAGCATCCCTGTTGGGACTCTTTCTACACCTTGGAGTCAACATGGGCCAGCATCCCTGTTGGGACGCTTTCTACACCTTGGAGTCGATGCCCCTGACGAATTAAGGCTGTTCTGGGGGGCAAAAAGGAGGTACAATTCAAGGTGCTCATAATGTTTGGTATACTCAGTGTAAATACCAATATATATATATATACACGATTTCATATGTACAGCACTTAGAGTTAGGAGGGGCAAAAAGGAGGTACAACTCAATATTAGGAAGGTGCTCATAATGGTTTGTATACAATGAGCTAAACGCTAACTTGCTAATCGTTAACGTTATCTAGTCAAATAAACACCGAATTACAAGCTTGCTACGGAAGATTACCGTTTCAATGTATTCCGCCTTGTTGTACAGTATCTCACACAATTCCATGGTTGTAATTATTTTTGTTTTAAAATGTACAGAGAACGAGTTGATGTGGTCTGTTTTTTTTGCTCTGCTGTCAACCTCTCCCTTCAGACCATACTAGCAGAGCACTGCAACATCGATGATGATGGAAAGCTCTTCCGCTCACAAATAATAAGTAATATTCAACTAATTATTATTATTTTTAATATGTGTGTTAAATAATTAACATAATTTGTTAATGATCGACGAAATAATAATATAATATATAATTGTTTAATATAATTGTTTTTTTGTTTTGGTTCTGTTGATTAGTCATGTCTTACGTATAGAACGTAATACCTTGATCGGCAACCCGACGATGCGACAAAATTCAACCAAAGTCACAATTATTACATTATTCCAATTTAATGAAATAATAAAACATACCGGAAAGCATTATAATTACGTTATAGCTTAATAAAAAAAAATCATATTAAATATCGGCGTTATTTTTTTAAATAATAACTAGTGCGCCTGCGCACATTTGACCTCCTTTTCCCTTTGACTTTGTGGCTGTGCTATCTAGTGGAAACCACCTTGTCTTCCAAAACGCGTGTTTTGCTTTGCACCCTGGGATTGATCCTCAAAACCATGGCGTCCCGTGTCCTAGCGCAGTGTGTCCGCCAGCTCCCCCGGTCTTCCGTGAGACTCTCGTCGGGTAACTTTGCAGTGAGAACCGCAGCTGTCCCGGTCCTATTCAACCCCCGACCGTTGTCCTTCATTGCCAGCAGTCAGCGGACCCGGTGGATCGAACAAACACGGGTTTGTCTTGAATAACATGGAGACATTTAGTCGCTGCTGTGGCCTAGTAGTGATGGATTGCACATTGACCTACCAGTGTCTTTCCAAACTAAATCTGTAACTAAGTGCCAACCGGTCACTTTGCAAAGCCAAGCTCTTTAAAACCGGGACAAAACTGGTTCCGTTTTTACTAATTCAACGAAACCGACTCTGTGAAAATGCATAGTTTGAATGATACGTGCATTTATGTTACAAAACAACCGACTGTGTCTCATGTGTTAGCAGCAGACAAAGTTAAGCTAAGCTAATTGATCATGTAATCGTTTGATACTTGGCTAGTTTAGTTGAGTACAATTCGAATTATACTTTCTGTTCAAACGATTCGTCTGGCGCACAATTAAGTGCTGTTAGCATAGCTTACTAGCATGTTATATAGTGTATACTAGCTAGATGACAGTCGATTTGACTCATTTTAATTTACTCTAAAGCAAATGTGTTATTTATTATCAATACCTGAGGTTGTTGTGACAGGATGTGACGCACGCATGACTTGCGCACTAAATTCAATGCAGTGGACATCTGTAATATTAGCTAGCTATTATCTAGGCTTGAACTAAACTGCTTGATTGGTCAAATGGGTGCAGAAGTGTTGTCAGTCAAGCTGGCATCGATAAGTGAATGACCTCTGAACCCATCCTTTCTTCCTTCCTTCCTGTCCTCGTTCTTCTTCTTCTCTAGATCTCCAGCTCAGTGGGAGTGTTCTGTAGACAGTATGGAGACCTGCCTCCCCTCACCATTGAAAGCATTAAAGAACGAGTAATGTATGTCCTCAAGCTCTACGACAAGATCAACCCAGAGAAGGTAAGGACAGACCCGGGGAGAGAGAGTTTCTATTGGACAAAATCCTCTACTGTTTCTGTTCCTATTCGCTTCCTCATGGTAAGGACAGACCCGAGGAGAGAGAGTTTCTATTGGACAAAATCCTCTACTGTTTCTGTTCCTATTCGCTTCCTCATGGTAAGGACAGACCCGAGGCGCCACGGCTTGTTTTCGAGAGTAGGAATACTGAGTCATTAGTCCAGACGGTTTTACGTTTTGCAATGACAACGAGAGAGAGTTTCTATTGGACAAATCCTCTCCTGTTTCGTTCCCATTCGCTTCCTCGTGGTTCTGTTTATGGTGTCTAGTGAATTTATTCCCCACATATCTAGGATCAGTTTGACATCCACACTCCTTATCTTTCATACATGTATTCATACCATTTCCTCCTTCCAACGAAATATAGTCCCGACACTAATCTAAGGTTGCTACCCAAGCTGGCTGGTTGTTCGTTCGATCGGTTCGGTTGCCAGAGACACGACCCAGTTCGTTCAGTCTTGTTGTTCTGTATCTATGGACGAGACCCAGTCGTTCAGTCTTTTTGTTCTGTATCTATGGACGAGACCCAGTCGTTCAGTCTTTTTGTTCTGTATCTATGGCGACCCAGTCGTTTGTTCTAAATGTTCCATTGCCACACTGGCTGTTATTGAGGTGCGATTTCACCTGGCATAGAACATGTGCTCTCTCATCAGGACCCTGTTGTTCAGAGGAGCTGGCCAACAACATGGCCAACACAATCACTTCAAACTGAAGCTGGAAACACTGAGAACCACAGCCAACAACACAGCCAACAACACAGCCAACAACACAGCCAACAACACAGCCAACAACACAATCACTTCAAACTGAAGCTGTAAACTAGCCGCACTTATTTGGGCCTGTTTTCTATTGACATTTCTTTGTTTATATCCATAAAAATGATGACAGCTGATTCATGATTTCGGCTGAGAAACCCTCTCTCTCTGTCTGTCTCTCTCTGTCTCTGTCTCTCTCGACACGTTCATTACAATGGGACAGCTGGAGATTGTTTCAATGTTGCAAATGTCAGAAAGACAGCCAGGTTTATACAAATCTCCGCTGTTGAAAGCGAAATATTAGTGTAAAAGAAATATGAGATAATGCTTTTTATAGTGGAGATGTTATAAATTGCCTGGCTGGGCTGATGAGACAGTGGACTGCGCAGTCAGGTGGAACAGCGTAAATAGACATTTTAACGTCATAGATTATACCCACCCGTTGTATAAATACAAAAGTATGTGATTTTGGATGAGTAGGTGTCCACATACTTTTGGTTATGTATCTCAGAGTAGGACTGCAGATCTAGGATGTCCCTGTCTGTCCTGATCTCCTCTGATCGATGTGTATCCTCAGCTGGCGACGTCGTCCCACTTCCTGAAGGACCTGGGGTTAGACAGCTTGGACCAGGTAGAGATCATTATGGCCATGGAGGATGAGTTTGGTGAGTCTGTCTCCCTGTGTCTTTGTCTCTCTCTCTGTGTTTGACTGTCGGTCTGTCTCCCTCCCTCCCTGTCGGTCTGTCTCTCCCTCCCCCTCTCTGTCGGTCTGTCTCTCCATGTCTGTGTCTCCCTGCTGGTCCATTCGTTGATTTAAATAGGAATGTTCTAGACTAGTCATTATATTTTCATGACGATAACTTAGTTGTTAGGATTAACTAACCCTTTCCACTTCCTACATACAACTGTGGTTAATACCACTGTGTTAACATGTGTGTGTGTGTGTGTGTGTGTGTGTTAAGCCTAATTGTGTGTGTGTGTGTGTACGTTAAGCCTAATGTGTGTGTGTGTGTTAACGTGTTCCTGCTGCAGGGTTTGAGATCCCGGATGTGGAGGCAGAGAAGCTGATGTCTCCTCAGGATATCGTCCAGTACATCGCTGACAAGAAGGACGTGTATGAATAAGAATGAACCAGGAATTACTAACACACCCAGTGAGTGTCCACGCCGACTTCCCCCACGCCGACTTCCCACACGGCGACTTCCCCCCTTCCCACACGCCGACCTCCCCCACGGCGACTTCCCCCCTTCCCCCACGCCGACTTCCCCCACGGCGACTTCCCCCCTTCCCCCACGCCGACCTCCCCCATGGCGACTTCCCCCCTTCCCCCACGCCGACTCCCCCCACGCCGTTATATATATATATATAATTATATAAACAATTTGCTGATGTTTTGTTTTTGGAGAGACTTCGAAGCCACTCAGAAAAAACCTGTCTTTTGTTGTTCTGTTATAGTATTTAATTTAAACCTTGTTGTTGTTGTTAAGACAGTAACATTAACTTAAACAAATATATATATATATATATATATTATATATATATATATTATATATACGTTAAGGAAAATATTTTTCATTTGTTTAGCGGATGTAAAAGCTGTCTGTAATTCAATAAACATGTCGGGGACATTTAGTGACACGCCCCTATCAGTCATTTAGTGACACGTCCACTATCAGTCATTTAGTGCGGTGGTCCCCAAACTTTGACACGCCCCCTATCAGTCATTCAGTGACACGTCCACTATCAGTCATTTAGTGCAGTGGTCCCCAAACTTTGACACGCCCCCTTAGAGGGGGTGGCAGGGGGGCGGGGCCTCAGTCTGGCTTTTAACTTACTCTTGAAAGTGTCCAGATCGACTTGCCCATGGGAAGGGGGGGTGGGATGTTCCCCCTTGCTGGAAGGGGGGGTGGGGATGTTCCCCCTTGCTGGAAGGGGGGGTGGGATGTTCCCCCTTGCTGGAAGAGGGGGGGTGGGATTTTCCCCCTTGCTGGAAGAGGGGGGGATGAAACAGTTTGAGAACTCCCTGTTCTAGTGTGTCAATTAGACTCCCGTATCATTACCGTTTCAGCAGGGAAATCAATCCAACACATGAATGAATGACCTGTGCACAGTGATGCACTTTCTAAACGGGCCATTTCCCAGAAATCCCGTTGACTGTGAACGCTGTAGACGTCGGCTCGAGCAGAAATGACATCGTCAATCGCAGTTTATCGGTGTTGTTTGAATCCCTGTCTGTTTTTATTCACTAAAACATAGAATCTATTTCATCACATTTTAATTAAATTAATGTGTTTTTACTGAGGTAGAACTTCCTGTTTCTGCTCCTCACAGGAAGTCCTGATGATGCTGTCCGACTGGCTGGGCTGGGCAGCGTCTCCCTCCCTCCCCCGCCCACCACTTCATCAGTCCCTCCTCCTCCTCCTCCTCCGTTCTCTCTGTGGCATCTGATGCCTTTTGTCTTGTGTTCCACTGTATTTAATGAAAATGTGTATTTTCCTCCTGAGTTCGGGAGGTGAAAAATAAACATCACTTTTATGGTTGGACTCTTGTTGTACAGCGCCATCTTGTGGTTCAGGGAGTTCCCTCACTAAGCCTCAACCAAATTCACATAGAAATATGAGTTATGGATCTGTCACGGTCCTTGAAAGCAAGTCTACGAAGCAGTAGAGCAGTTCTATGTTTCCCATTCAATAAAATGTTTTTGTAAACCAGCTTTAAAACACAGCATTCTGGGTAAAATCCATTTCACAATGATTCTCTGCTTGTTTTGTCATATACTGACATTTTAGCACAGTATCTTTGAGAACACCATCCTAATATTGAGTCCCCCCCCCCCCCCCCCCCTTTGCCCTCAATTCTTCTGAGAACTATAACTCAGGAGTTGTAAGCGTTCCACAGGGATGCTGGCCCATGTTGACTCCAATGCTTCCCACAGTTGTGTCAAGTTGTCTGGATGTCCTTTTGGGTGGTGGACCGTTCTTGATACACACAGGAAACTGTTGAGCGTGAAAAAACCCAGCAACGTTGCAGTTCTTGACTCAAACCGGTGCGCCTGGTACCTACTACCAAACCCTGTTCAAAGGCACTTCAATATATTTTGTCTTGCTCATTCCCCCTCTGAATGGTACACACACAATCCATGTCTCAAATCCTTCTTTAACCCGTCTCCTCCCCTTCTTCATCTACACTGATTGAAGTGGATTTAACAAAGTGACATCAATAAGGGATCATATCTTTCACCTGGTCAGTCTGTCATGGAAAGAGCAGGTGTTCCTAATATTTTGTCCACTCAGTATATAACCACGTTTCAATCCACTGTTTTTTGAGTAAAGTTAAACTGTATATATTTAAAAAATAAATAATAATAATCACGACAGTTGTGACGGAAAAAAACAGGTTTTTTCGGGTAAAACAGACTAAATAAACGATGAAGAACGACGAAGATTTTCCTGGATCAGAGACGGAATGTTTCTGTCAAAAAGCATCGATGACGACGTCACCAGAATAAGACAATATTTACTGGATAATAGAGAAGTGTCTGGTTTCTACCAAAACGTTTGTTTCCATCACTGCTGATGGGACGATTTTATTTTAGGACTTGACTCGCTCTGTGGATGGAAACGTGGTTCTCTCTGTGTACCTACTACTAGAAAGGCAGTTCATTTTTTACCCAGAAGTGATTTGATATTGAGATCAAGCTGGCGGGACCTAAATGGACCCCAATGTCAGGGGAAAACTGTTGTTGCTTGATTGGGATCGGCCCGGGGTCCCTAGTTTTATGACCCCACCCTTGAGAATGTATCAGGTGTCCCTGCACGACACCCTATAGAGACCTGAGAGGATTTGGCAGGTGTAATCTCAGAGGATGTGGCAGGTGTAATCTGAGAGGATGTGTCAGGTGTAATCTGAGAGGATGTGCCAGGTGTAATCTGAGAGGATGTGTCAGGTGTAATCTGAGAGGATGTGCCAGTTGTAATCTGAGAGGATGTGTCAGGTGTAATCTGAGAGGATGTGTCAGGTGTAATCAATATTGTAAAAGGTGGAAGTTTCACCATTTCACATCTTTGTCATTTAGCAGACGCTGTAATCCAGAGAAATTTACAGGAGCATTTTAGGGTTTAAGTGCCTTGCTCAAGGGCACGTCGACAGATTTTTCACCGCGTCGGCTCGGAAACCAGAAACCTTTCAGTTACGGTCTTAACCACCAGGCCCCCCTGCCGCCCCTCTACCATGATGATGACTCCTCTCCAATCCCAACGTTCTTACCCACCAGACCCCTCTACCATGATGACTCCTCTCCAATCCCACCAGACCCCTCTACCATGATGATGACTCCTCTCCAATCCCAACGGTCTTACCCACCAGACCCCTCTACCATGATGATGACTCCTCTCCAATCCCAACGGTCTTCACCACCAGACCCCTCTACCATGATGATGACTCCTCTCCAATCCCACCAGGCCCCTCTACCATGATGATTACTCCTCTCCAATCCCAACGTTCTTACCCACCAGACCCCTCTACCATGATGACTCCTCTCCAATCCCACCAGACCCCTCTACCATGATGATGACTCCTCTCCAATCCCAACGGTCTTCACCACCTGACCCCTCTACCATGATGATGACTCCTCTCCAATCCCAACGGTTTTAACCACCAGACCCCTCTACCATGACGATTACTCCTCTCCAATCCCAACGGTCTTCACCACCAGACCCCTCTACCATGATGCTGACTCCTCTCCAATCCCAACGGTCTTAACCACCAGGCCCCCCTGCCGCCCCTCTACCATGATGATGACTCCTCTCCAATCCCAACGGTCTTAACCACCAGGCCCCCCTGCAGCCCCTCTACCATGATGATGACTCCTCTCCAATCCCAACGGTCTTAACCACCAGGCCTCCCTGCAGCCCCTCTACCATGATGCTGACTCCAATCCCACCAGACCCCTCTACCATGATGATGACTCCTCTCCAATCCCAACGGTTTTAACCACCAGGCCCCCCTGCCGCCCCTCTACCATGATGCTGACTCCTCTCCAATCCCAACGGTCTTAACCACCAGGCCCCCCTGCCGCCCCTCTACCATGATGCTGACTCCTCTCCAATCCCAACGGTTTTAACCACCCCTCTACCATGATGATTACTCCTCTCCAATCCCACCAGACCCCTCTACCATGATGATGACTCCTCTCCAATCCCAACGGTCTTCACCACCTGACCCCTCTACCATGATGATGACTCCTCTCCAATCCCAACGGTTTTAACCACCAGACCCCTCTACCATGACGATTACTCCTCTCCAATCCCAACGGTCTTCACCACCAGACCCCTCTACCATGATGATTACTCCTCTCCAATCCCACCAGGCCCCTCTACCATGACGATTACTCCTCTCCGATTCCAACGGTTTTAACCACCAGACCCCTCTACCATGATGATTACTCCTCTCCAATCCCAACGGTCTTACCCACCAGACCCCTCTACCATGATGATGACTCCTCTCCAATCCCAACAGTCTTAACCACCAGACCCCTCTACCATGATGATGACTCCTCTCCAATCCCAACGGTCTTACCCACCAGACCCCTCTACCATGACGATTACTCCTCTCCGATCCCAACGGTTTTAACCACCAGACCCCTCTACCATGATGATGACTCCTCTCCAATCCCAACAGTCTTACCCACCAGGCCCCTCTACCATGATGATGACTCCTCTCCGATCCCAACAGTCTTACCCACCAGGCCCCTCTACCATGATGATGACTCCTCTCCAATCCCAACAGTCTTACCCACCAGGCCCCTCTACCATGATGATGAGTCCTCTCCAATCCCAACGGTCTTAACCACCAGGCCCCTCTACCATGATGATGACTCCTCTCCAATCCCAACGGTCTTACCCACCAGGCCCACCCCTGTTAGGCATTTTATGAATACTGACTAAACAATATTTACATTTAAAAATGACTATAATTAATTAAACTCTACCCTCTTTTACAATATCTGATTAATAATAATGTTAGTTCCTAAGAAAGAGGTTATGTAGCAGGGATAAGGGGTAATTGGAAATGATAACCTTTGTGTGGGAATTAATGTGTCTTTTAAGCGAAGAGGGTCATTAACCTATGTTTGAACCGACTCAGCTATAACTCTGTGGTGATTACATAAGACAGCGAGAGCCCCTCCAGGTTCTCCGTATCTGGAACTGTCT
The DNA here is from genome assembly GCF_013265735.2 of Oncorhynchus mykiss. Lineage (NCBI taxonomy): Eukaryota > Metazoa > Chordata > Actinopteri > Salmoniformes > Salmonidae > Oncorhynchus > Oncorhynchus mykiss. The sequence continues at coordinate 926,402 of NW_023493661.1, forward strand.
GCTAAGTGGTAATAAACTATGGTGAGACTTCAGGAGATGCTAAGTGGTAATAAACTATGGTGAGACTTCGGGAGATGCTAAGTGGTAATAAACTATGGTGAGACTTCAGGAGATGCTAAGTGGTAATAAACTATGGTGAGACTTCAGGAGATGCTAAGTGGTAATAAACTATGGTGAGACTTCAGGAGATGCTAAGTGGTAATAAACTATGGTGAGACTTCAGGAGATGCTAAGTGGTAATAAACTATGGTGAGACTTCAGGAGATGCTAAGTGGTAATAAACTATGGTGAGACTTCAGGAGATGCTAAGTGGTAATAAACTATGGTGAGACTTCAGGAGATGCTAAGTGGTAATAAACTATGGTGAGACTTCAGGAGATGCTAAGTGGTAATAAACTATGGTGAGACTTCAGGAGATGCTAAGTGGTAATAAACTATGGTGAGACTTCAGGAGATGCTAAGTGGTAATAAACTATGGTGAGACTTCAGGAGATGCTAAGTGGTAATAAACTATGGTGAGACTTCAGGAGATGCTAAGTGGTAATAAACTATGGTGAGACTTCAGGAGATGCTAAGTGGTAATAAACTATGGTGAGACTTCAGGAGATGCTAAGTGGTAATAAACTATGGTGAGACTTCAGGAGATAATACAGATATATTGTGTCAGGTATGTGCACTAGTGAGTTGGAAATAACTTTTGAACCTGCTTTGTCCTGGTCGAGAGGAGGAGATACATTTTATAACCTATGACGTCATATTTGATAGAAACCTCTACAACAGTATATGAGCAGCGCTCTCCGAGAATAAATGCTATTGGCTAATTTTGATTAGACTGGTCTCTGTCTATTTCATGCAAGTAAGGATCTTACAAATTCTTAGAAACAGACAGAATGATTTTAATTGAATTGGTTAATGAACACATACAGGAATTGTTAAATTCCTTTGACACCCTGCCGCCCCTAACAGGGGTGTAAGGGCTCTATTTGGGGATAGGGCCAGAAATGAACAGACGACAGACAACATCAGTCAAATCACTGTTAGTCTTTTTATTGAGGGTTGTACCCAAGTTATACAGCTTTGTGTTCCGACACTACGGCCAGAAGGTTTACAAACAAACAGTTATCAATATGCCTAGCGCTCGGTCGGTCGGCCGGTCGGCTCAGCCCAGGAGACCGTCCACCAACCAACCTAATAAACACCTTCAGTACACATTCTCTTTAATACTAAAATAATCACACACAAAGTAAAATAAAAACATCAACCAAGAAGGAAAAATAATAATAATATATATCGTTATTATTATGAAATAAAAACAATGACAACAGAACGACAGCATCGTCGTGGTGACGATGGGAGGAGACATGGGATGACGGTGGGAGGAGCAGGCTGGAGTCTCTACCTTGGTTAAACGTTACATCAGGCCTCTGTGTTACCAAAATAAGGATTGTCCTTCAGAAAGTGCAGTTTCCCCCCCGAAGAAGACGAGATAATACAAAGACCCTGAACCCCCCCCCCCCCCCCCCCCCCCCCCGTCAGGAAGACACAACGCCAAAACACCGGCCCTGTAACTGACAAGTCTTTATTATTAGTCATATTATAGACATGGGTTTCTCTCTGTACATCGTATCAATCAGCCTCCCAAAGCAATGTGCATATTAGGTTTACAGGTCAGGCCAATATTCTACTCTGCATCTCAAGGTCTGAGGCTTCTAGCTGATACAATTCTCAGTGATACAACGTCTCTATAGAAGTAAAGGAGAGAATTCTAGAATTCTCAGCGATAGAACGTCTCTATAGAAGTAAAGGAGAGACTTCTAGCTGATAGAATTCTAGAACTCTCAGTGATAGAACTCTAGAATTCTCAGTGATAGAACTCTAGAACTCTCAGCGATAGAACGTCTCTATAGAAGTAAAGGAGAGACTTCTAGCTGATAGAACTCTAGAACTCTCAGTGATAGAACTCTAGAATTCTCAGTGATAGAACGTCTCTATAGAAGTAAAGGAGAGACTTCTAGCTGATAGAACTCTAGAACTCTCAGTGATAGAACTCTAGAACGCTCAGTGATAGAACTCTAGAACGCTCAGCGATAGAACGTCTCTATAGAAGTAAAGCAGAGACTTCTAGCTGATAGAACTCTAGAACGCTCAGTGATAGAACGTCTCTATAGAAGCAGCAGTAAATCTAACCTCCTGCCTATAGCTGTCCCCTGTGGCTGGTTGGTTGGCTAGTAGGTAGAAAAGGTGATGGCACACATGTTTTTTAGGAATACCGTGACCCCCTGGCTGCGCTGTGGCACCGTAGTTCCTACGGAGGGCAATCACTGTCTATGAGTCCCTGGTCATAAGTAGTGCAGTAACATAGGAGACAGGTCTGGAACACTGCCCAGGTCTCCACTGTGGACTGGCCTTTAGATATAAACAAACCAACCCCGAATGGACATGGAAGGCTGGATAACACCATTGCATAGTCTCTTTGAGCACCCTACTCCCCCATTACCCTCCCCAATCCTCCCTCGTTACCCTCCCCAATCCTCCCTCATAACCCTCCCCAATCCTCCCTCGCTACCCTCCCCAATCCTCCCTCGCTACCCTCCCCAATCCTCCCTCATAACCCTCCCCAATCCTCCCTCGCTACCCTCCCCAATCCTCCCTCGCTACCCTCCCCAATCCTCCCTCGCTACCCTTCCCAATCCTCCCTCGTAACCCTCCCCAATTCTCCCTTATAACCCTCCCCCATCCTCCCTCGTTATCCTCCCCCATTAGCCCTCTAACTCCCAGGTCTTTGTGCTGTGCTGATATATATATATATATAATAGACTAAAGCTTTCCAGGGTCAATGTAAATGACAATGAGACACGTGATTCCTCCCAGTCAAGTCTTAACTAAAAGCCACAGAGCCTCATTGTTAACCAGCGATGGGAAGGAGAACCATGGTAATACGCAGCGCGTCTCTTAGACAGGATAACCATGGTAATACGCAGCGCGTCTCTCAGACAGGAGACTAATGATCACAGGATAATGCGTCTGGCGGCTCGGCACCTATCAGGGGGATTGTACATTGCTCATTGCTTTAAACTTACTTTCTTTAAAATTCCTCAACTTCCTTTTGCAAAAAAAAAAAAAAAAGATTTCAAGCATATAAACGTTGTCCAGCAGACAACAACAACAACAACATCGTCCCTTTCCTTCCTCTTCTTCTTCCTTGGTTTGGCATGACAGTAGTAGTAATGACGAAGAACATACCATACTACTACACTGGGTTGAGTTAAACAGAGAGACACAGAGAGAGACAGAGAGAGGGAGGGAGAGAGAGAGAGAGAGAGAGAGGGAGAGAGAGACAGAGAGAGAGAGAGAGGGAGAGAGAGAGAGAGACAGAGAGAGGGGGGGGAGACAGACAGAGAGAGAGAGAGACAGAGAAGGAAAGACAGAGAGAGAGAGGGAGGGGGGGGGGGGGGGGGGGGGGGGGAGACACACCAAACAGAGGAGATTAACACTTGGGTGCCGCGTCACGTCTCAGCAGACAGACGGCTTGTCCCTCGTCTAACCATCCACTCCGACAGGCACACAATAACACCCGGTGATAACTGATCAGAGGGCTTTAGTTACCTGGCCCTGCCCAGACACTGGCCCCTTCTCCCTAAATGGTTTAAGGTTAGGATGTAGGGAGGAGACGATCATAGATCTGTGTTAAGGGGAGACTTGTACCCATAGCATGGTTTTCCCTGAACAGCTTTGAAGAACCAAATCAGATTCAGAACCCCTTTCCTGAGTCAGGCTGAGAGCCAATCGGAACCCTTTCCTGAGTCAGACTGAGAGCCAATCGGAACCCTTTCCTGAGTCGGGCTAAGAGCCAATCGGAACCCTTTCCTGAGTCGGGCTAAGAGCCAATCGGAACCCTTTCCTGAGTCAGGCTGAGTGGCGGGCCTCTGAAACAACAGCAACTAGCCTTGTGCTAGCAGCACCATGCTACCCTGACAGGTAGTTAAGCTCATCCCACGTGACAGTGCCCTCTGCTGGGCTAGATCAGCACAGAGACACCCCTCATACCACCACACTACCAGCCTGTCTACCCTGTCAGAGCACAACAACACACACTAACACACACACACCACAGCCCAAGAGAAAGACAGCCTCCTAGTCAGACAGAGAGACAGACAGCCTCCCAGTCAGACAGAGAGACAGACAGCCTCCTAGTCAGACAGAGAGACAGACAGCCTCCTAGTCAGACAGAGAGACAGACAGCCTCCTAGTCAGACAGAGAGACAGACAGCCTCCCAGTCAGACAGAGAGACAGACAGCCTCCTAGTCAGACAGAGAGACAGACAGCCTCCCAGTCAGACAGAGACAGACAGTCTCCCAGTCAGACAGAGACAGACAGCCTCCTAGTCAGACAGAGAGACAGACAGCCTCCCAGTCAGACAGACAGCCTCCCAGTCAGACAGAGAGACAGACAGCCTCCTAGTCCTGTCCTCTCTCCTTCCATCTTTAAACAATCCCAAGTGCAAATCCAAATCTCCTCAGTTCAGCGTCTCAATAAAGTTATTATTCCACACCTCAGTTCAGCGTTTCAATAAAGTTAATTTTCACACACACACACAAAAAAATAAAACTGGTTTCCGATGTTTCCTGCAACATTTTGTTAAAACTAAAAAAAATTGTGAAATAAGCAACAACAATCTGGAATTAAGTGAAACAATTATTATTGTTGATTGAATGATATATTTGGTAGAGCGGTTGTTTATCTACCGTGGTTGAATACTGGCACAGCACTTACAGGTCCATAACAGAGTGATACCCAAACCGGGTCTGTGTTGTACGTTAATGCATTTATAAAGTTAAATCAATACAGTCAAGGAACGCAACGTCAAAACACACACAACTAGCAACTTCTACTATGTCCAATAAAACTACTGGAGAGAAACAACAGTTTTGTTATTTTGGTTTCTATAGATACTAAAATGTCAGTAAAGTAATGAAGGTCCTAATGCTGACATCTCCTCCCTGTTCTGAAGCTCTCACACGTTGCGCGTCATCATAACTTAAAAACAATCAATATTGTAAATAGCGGGGTAAATCTAAACGCTCCGTTATTCAAACGCGTTGTGTTCACGACCACCGATAGGTTACATTCCCCCCCCCCAGCAGCGACGACAGACAGAGCGCCATCTAGGGAGGTACGAGGAAGAAGCCCCCCCCAGCAGCGACGACAGACAGAGCGCCATCTAGGGAGGTACGAGGAAGAAGCCCCCCCCCCCCCCTGATTCACCGGTGTGATTGTAAAATGGCTGCCTGCTCCCTACGACAGCAGTAACGGGAGTAACAAGGGGGGAGTCGTTAAGAGACACACAGCGTCAGGATCAGACAGACTACAGTCTAACCTGTTAAGACATTTACAATCATGCTCTTGTTGTAAACAGACGGGGTTAAAAAAAGGACTTGGCGAGGAGAGAGGGAGGAGGGGAGAGAGGAGGAGGGAGGAGATGAGGGGAGGGAGGAGATGAGGGGAGGGAGGAGATGAGGGGAGGGAGGAGATGAGGGGAGGGAGGAGATGAGGGGAGGGAGGAGATGAGAGGAGGAGGGAGGAGAGGAGGAGGGGAGGAGAGGAGGAGGGAGGAGATGAGGGGAGGGGAGGAGGGAGGAGAGGAGGAGGGGGGAGATGAGGAGGGAGGAGAGGAGGGAGGAGATGAGGAGGGAGGAGATGAGGAGGGGGGAGATGAGGAGGGAGGAGAGGAGGGAGGGGTCTTATCTTCTCTTCAGGACACAAAGTAAAAATGAAAATGTGGACTTTTTTACACTGTTCAAAAATATTCAATCAACCAAAAAAACACGATTATTATTATTATTATTATTGTTGTTGTTTTTTGTTTACATATTTTTTTTTCTCTCTTGACCACCATCTGTGGCAATGAGAGAGATTGAAACAAGGTCATATATATATTTATATTTATATATATATATATAGATCATCACCACATTATTAATTTTCTGGAAATATTTGAAAACATTTTGCCGTCGTGACACGGACAGAACTAAGCCCCTCCTCCCCGTGTCTGTAGTCCTTGTGACTGGCTACAATATGCATAGATACAGGGATCAGCTTTATGGTTCAGTCCCACTGACGTCACACACACACTGGGAGGACAGTGGCGCGGAGGAGGAGGAGGAGGAAGCACGTCGATTTCTCTACCTTTTCTTAGGACAGGGGGGGGGGGGGGGGGGGGGGGCAGGCAGGTTAACAGCTGAGCTCTTCCACCTTAAAGCAGGTATTTTGGCAGAGAACAAACTAACTCTCACAACTAGAAGTACACTGACCGACCCCACAGTCAGGACACTGACCGACCCCACAGTCAGGACACTGACCGACCCCACAGTCAGGACACTGACCGACCCCACAGTCAGGACACTGACCGACCCCACAGTCAGGACACTGACCGACCCCACAGTCAGGACACTGACCGACCCCACAGTCAGGACACTGACCGACCCCACAGTCAGGACACTGACCGACCCCACAGTCAGGACACTGACCGACCCCAGACCAGATCTACAGGTCAGAACATGGTTCCCAGAGTTTCAGCATCGTCTTCGTCCTCTATAGAGTTGTGGTATAGATTTTTTTTCATTTTTTAACATTTATTTTTATCTTTTATATATATTTTTCTTGCGATTTTATTTTAATTTTAATATTTTTTTTCAATATTTTTTAATTTTTTTTTTTTTTTTATTGTTTTTAAAATGAAGGAAGATGACCACCCACCTGTCGCCCTCCTAAGGGCCTGTAAACAAGAGGCCGTCTCCATAACAACCGGAAGCCGTCACCATAACAACCGGACGACGGCGCCACAACAACCGAAGGCAGACGCCATAACAACCAGAGGCCGTCGCCATAACAACCAAAGTCCGTCGCCATAACAAAGCGAGGCCGTTGCCATAACAACCGGACGACGTCGCCATAACAACCGGACGACGTCGTCATAACAACCGGACGACGTCGCCATAACAACCGGAGGCTGCCTCCATCACAACAACAGGCTGGTCTCTAACAACATGTTCTGCCCCTGTTGTCATAGTGCCCTCCCCCCAGTCTGGCAGGGCAGGGCGGGGCTCCAGTCACAGCCGTCCCCCTGCCCCCCCCCAGTCCTTTACACTGCAGAGACTCGCGTTCTCTACTTTTAAAACACGACATCGGTGCAAATACTTCTGTCTTTAAACATCAAAATCAGCATCTCTACATCGTTAAACTGCTTCTCCACAATACCACCAGAAGGTATTTGTGCCAAGGCAGAGAGGAGAGCACGCACACACACACACACACACACACACACACACACACACACACAGTAAGAACGTCCTTGAGTAAACAGCTACATTGGAACTGGCAGCTCCCTCTGTATTGCAGATTAAACACTGAGAGAAAAATAACGGTTCAGTGCAAAACAACAACATGGTCAGCAAAACAACAACATGGTCAGCAAAACAACAACATGGTCAGCAAAACAACAACATGGTCAGCAAAACAACAACATGACAATAAAACAACATAAATGATTGGAATTCCAATAACAGGGACCATGAATGAAATAGACAAAAGCTTTTTTGTGTCGTTTTTTTTAGGTTTCAGTTTTGAAGCATAATAAGGCATTTTCTGCTGTCCTTCACATTATAGAATTGTCCTGCGTGATTCAAGTATACCGACTGATATGTGTGTTGTTTAGGAGGGCGAAAAAACAACGTGGATATATGTGCAGGGAAAAAACACAACGCATTTTTCACAGGGTGACCCCCCCCCCCCCACCCACCCCCCCACTTCCTGTACGCATTTTCCACAGGGTGACCCCCCCCCCCCCCCCACCCACCCCCCCACTTCCTGTACGTATTTTCCACAGGGTGACCCCCCCCCACTTCCTGTACGTATTTTTCACAGGGTGACCCCCCCCCACTTCCTGTACGTATTTTTCACAGGGTGACCCCCCCCCCCACTTCCTGTACGTATTTTCCACAGGGTGACCCCCCCCCCCACTTCCTGTATGTATTTTTCACAGGGTGACCCCCCCCCACTTCCTGTACGTATTTTTCACAGGGTGACCCCCCCCCACTTCCTGTACGTATTTTCCACAGGGTGACCCCCCCCCCCCTACTTCCTGTATGTATTTTCCACAGGGTGACCCCCCCCCCCCCACTACTTCCTGTACGTATTTTCCACAGGGTGACCCCCCCCCCCCCCTACTTCCTGTACGTATTTTCCACAGGGTGACCCCCCCCCACACACTACTTCCTGTACGTATTTTCCACAGGGTGACCCCCCCCCCCCCCTACTTCCTGTACGTATTTTCCACAGGGTGACCCCCCCCCCTACTTCCTGTATGTATTTTCCACAGGGTGAACCCCCCCCCTACTTCCTGTACGTATTTTCCACAGGGTGACCCCCCCCACTACTTCCTGTATGTATTTTCCACAGGGTGAACCCCCCCCCCTACTTCCTGTACGTATTTTCCACAGGGTGACCCCCCCTCCCCTACTTCCTGTACGTATTTTCCACAGGGTGAACCCCTTCCTGTATATTTGTAAGTGAGAAGGAGCCATTTAGTTTTTTGGTCTTGGACTGTTTTTCTTTGTGTTTGAGACTAATAACGATTCCAGACGACTCAGTCTGTCGTCACGCTGTCCAGCGTTCGCCACTCGACTGACACGGGCTTTACATGGAGTCCCCGCCCCCTGTCAGGTGATCCACGGGGAGGAAGGAGCTGATTGGAGAAGGGCTGTTGATCCTCCCGCCCTCGCTGGCGCCCCATAGGCTAGTGGAATAGTTCAACCCGCCCCAAAGGGAGGAGCTATGGAGGTCGCTGACGTTCCATTGACTGGGCTCCGGGGCGCGGCTGGGGAAGGGGTGGGAACCCTCCAAGGCTCCGCCCATTCGGCTCTGAGAGGAGCCAATGGCCTGCCAGCCCGGGGAGGCAGCGGCCAATGACTGACCTTGTGCAAAGAAACGGTTGATTTCCTCCTCACTGGCAAACTCAGCCAGAATGGTAGTGTTCCCTAGTACGCACCTGAGGAGAGAGAAGAGAGAGGGATGAAGAGGAGAGAGAGAAGAGTGAGGGAGAAGAGAGAGGGATGAAGAGGAGAGGGAGAAGAGAGAGGGATGAAGAGGAGAGGGAGAAGAGAGAGGGATGAAGAGGAGAGGGAGAAGAGAGAGGGATGAAGAGAAGAGAGAGAAGAGAGAGGGATGAAGAGGAGAGGGAGAAGAGAGAGGGAGAAGAGAGAGGGATGAAGAGGAGAGAGAGAAGAGAGAGGGATGAAGAGGAGAGGGAGAAGAGAGAGGGATGAAGAGGAGAGAGAGAAGAGAGAGGGATGAAGAGGAGAGGGAGAAGAGAGAGGGATGAAGAGGGAGAAGAGAGAGGGATGAAGAGGGAGAAGAGAGAGGGATGAAGAGGGAGAAGAGAGAGGGATGAAGAGGGAGAAGAGAGAAGAGAGAGGGATGAAGAGGAGAGAGAGAGGGCGATGAAGAGGAGAGAGAGGGCGATGAAGAGGAGAGAGAGGGCGATGAAGAGGAGAGAGAGGGCGATGAAGAGGAGAGAGAGGGCGATGAAGAGGAGAGAGAGGGCGATGAAGAGGAGAGAGAGGGCGATGAAGAGGAGAGAGAGGGCGATGAAGAGGAGAGAGAGGGCGATGAAGAGGAGAGAGAGGGCGATGAAGAGGAGAGAGAGGGCGATGAAGAGGAGAGAGAGGGCGATGAAGAGGAGAGAGAGGGCGATGAAGAGGAGAGAGAGGGCGATGAAGAGGAGAGAGAGGGCGATGAAGAGGAGAGAGAGGGCGATGAAGAGGAGAGAGAGGGCGATGAAGAGGAGAGAGAGGGCGATGAAGAGGAGAGAGAGCGAGGGATGAAGAGAAGGAGGGAGTTGCATGTGTGTGTATAATTGTCTTACATGTGCAGACTCTTCTGTGCCTTGGCTGCCTCGTCCTTGGAGCTGTAACATACGACAGCATTGCCGTGCGGCAGGTTGAGGTGGAATGTAATCAGAGGACCATGTTGCATACAGAGAGTCCTCAGAGTAGAACCATCCATCTGGAGAGAGGGGAGGAGAGGGGAGGGAGGGAGGGAGGGAGGAGAGGAGAGGAGGGAGGGAGGGAGGGAGGGAGGGAGGGAGGGAGGGAGGGAGGGAGGGAGGGAGGGAGGAGAGGAGAGGAGAGGAGGGGATAGGAGAGGAGAGGAGGGGATAGGAGAGGAGAGGAGAGGAGAGGAGGGGAGAGGAGAGGAGAGGAGAGGGGGAAGAGAGGGGAGGAGATGAGGGAGGGAAGAGAGGGGAGGAGATGAGGGAGGGAGGGAGGGAGGAGATGAGGGGAGGGAGGGAGGGAGGGAGGGAGGAGATGAGGGGAGGGAGGGGAAGAGGAGGAGAGGACAGAGGGGAGGAGGGAGGGAAGGGAGGGAGGGAAGAGAGGAGAGGAGGAAGGAGGAGATGAGGGGAGGAGATGAGGGGAGGAGAGAGGAGGGAGGAGGGAGGGGGAGGAGAGAGGGGGGGGGGAGGAGAGGGGGGGGGGAGTGGAGAAGAGGGAGGAGAAGTTAAGAAATGGAAGTAACAGCCTTGAAGAAGACCGTCACTAGTCACTTGGTAGTCCTCCAACCAGTCACTAGTCCCTTCGTAGTCCTCCAACCAGTCACTAGTCACTTGGTAGTCCTCCAACCAGTCACTAGTCCCTTGGTAGTCCTCCAACCAGTCACTAGTCACTTGGTAGTCCTCCAACCAGTCATTGGTCCCATGGTAGTCCTCCAACCAGTCATTGGTCCCATGGTAGTCCTCCAACCAGTCACTAGCCCCTTGGTAGTCCTCCAACCAGTCACTAGCCCATTGGTAGTCCTCCAACCAGTCACTAGCCCATTGGTAGTCCTCCAACCAGTCACTAGCCCCTTGGTAGTCCTCCAACCAGTCACTAGTCCCTCGGTAGTCCTCCAACCAGTCACTAGTCCCTTGGTAGTCCTCCAACCAGTCACTAGTCACTTGGTAGTCCTCCAACCAGTCATTGGTCCCATGGTAGTCCTCCAACCAGTCATTGGTCCCATGGTAGTCCTCCAACCAGTCACTAGCCCCTTGGTAGTCCTCCAACCAGTCACTAGCCCATTGGTAGTCCTCCAACCAGTCACTAGCCCATTGGTAGTCCTCCAACCAGTCACTAGCCCCTTGGTAATCCTCCAACCAGTCAGTAGTCCCTTGGTAATCCTCCAACCAGTCACTAGTCCCTTGGTAGTCCTCCAACCAGTCACAAGTCCCTTGGTAGTCCCCACAACCAGTCACTAGCCCCTTGGTAGTCCTCCAACCAGTCACTAGTCCCTTGGTAGTCCTCCAACCAGTCACTAGTCCCTTGGTAGTCCTCCAACCAGTCACTAGTCCCTTGGTAGTCCTCCAACCAGTCACTAGCCCCTCGGTAGTCCTCCAACCAGTCACTAGTCCCTTGGTAGTCCTCCAACCAGTCACTAGCCCCTTGGTAGTCCTCCAACCAGTCACTAGCCCCTTGGTAGTCCTCCAACCAGTCACTAGTCCCTTGGTAGTCATCCAACCAGGCACTAGTCCCTTGGTAGTCATCCAACCAGGCACTAGTCCCTTGGTAGTCCTCCAACCAGGCACTAGTCCCTTGGTAGTCCTCCAACCAGTCACTAGTCCCTTGGTAGTCCTCCAACCAGTCACTAGCCCCTCGGTAGTCCTCCAACCAGTCACTAGTCCCTTGGTAGTCCTCCAACCAGTCACTAGCCCCTTGGTAGTCCTCCAACCAGTCACTAGCCCCTTGGTAGTCCTCCAACCAGTCACTAGCCCCTTGGTAGTCCTCCAACCAGTCACTAGTCCCTCGGTAGTCCTCCAACCAGTCACTAGTCCCTTGGTAGTCCTCCAACCAGTCACTAGTCCCTTGGTAGTCCTCCAACCAGTCACTAGTCCCTTGGTAGTCCTCCAACCAGTCACTAGCCCCTTGGTAGTCCTCCAACCAGTCACTAGCCCCTTGGTAGTCTTCCAACCAGTCACTAGTCCCTTGGTAGTCCTCCTAAAAGTAGTCGACCTGTCACTAGCCCCTTGGTAGTCCTCCAACCAGTCACTAGTCCCTTGGTAGTCTTCCAACCAGTCACTAGTCCCTTGGTAGTCCCCACAACCAGTCACTAGCCCCTTGGTAGTCCTCCAACCAGTCACTAGTCCCTTGGTAGTCCTCCAACCAGTCACTAGTCCCTTGGTAGTCCTCCTAAAAGTAGTCGACCTGTCACTAGCCCCTTGGTAGTCCTCCAACCAGTCACTAGTCCCTTGGTAGTCTTCCAACCAGTCACTAGTCCCTTGGTAGTCCCCACAACCAGTCACTAGCCCCTTGGTAGTCCTCCAACCAGTCACTAGTCCCTTGGTAGTCCTCCAACCAGTCACTAGTCCCTTGGTAGTCCTCCAACCAGTCACTAGCCCCTCGGTAGTCCTCCAACCAGTCACTAGTCCCTTGGTAGTCCTCCAACCAGTCACTAGCCCCTTGGTAGTCCTCCAACCAGTCACTAGCCCCTTGGTAGTCCTCCAACCAGTCACTAGTCCCTTGGTAGTCCTCCAACCAGGCACTAGTCCCTTGGTAGTCATCCAACCAGGCACTAGTCCCTTGGTAGTCCTCCAACCAGGCACTAGTCCCTTGGTAGTCCTCCAACCAGTCACTAGTCCCTTGGTAGTCCTCCAACCAGTCACTAGCCCCTCGGTAGTCCTCCAACCAGTCACTAGTCCCTTGGTAGTCCTCCAACCAGTCACTAGCCCCTTGGTAGTCCTCCAACCAGTCACTAGCCCCTTGGTAGTCCTCCAACCAGACACTAGCCCCTTGGTAGTCCTCCAACCAGTCACTAGCCCCTTGGTAGTCCTCCAACCAGTCACTAGTCCCTCGGTAGTCCTCCAACCAGTCACTAGTCACTTGGTAGTCCTCCAACCAGTCATTGGTCCCATGGTAGTCCTCCAACCAGTCATTGGTCCCATGGTAGTCCTCCAACCAGTCACTAGCCCCTTGGTAGTCCTCCAACCAGTCACTAGCCCATTGGTAGTCCTCCAACCAGTCACTAGCCCATTGGTAGTCCTCCAACCAGTCACTAGCCCCTTGGTAGTCCTCCAACCAGTCACTAGTCCCTCGGTAGTCCTCCAACCAGTCACTAGTCCCTTGGTAGTCCTCCAACCAGTCACTAGTCACTTGGTAGTCCTCCAACCAGTCATTGGTCCCATGGTAGTCCTCCAACCAGTCATTGGTCCCATGGTAGTCCTCCAACCAGTCACTAGCCCCTTGGTAGTCCTCCAACCAGTCACTAGCCCATTGGTAGTCCTCCAACCAGTCACTAGCCCATTGGTAGTCCTCCAACCAGTCACTAGCCCCTTGGTAATCCTCCAACCAGTCAGTAGTCCCTTGGTAGTCCTCCAACCAGTCACTAGTCCCTTGGTAGTCCTCCAACCAGTCACAAGTCCCTTGGTAGTCCCCACAACCAGACACTAGCCCCTTGGTAGTCCTCCAACCAGTCACTAGTCCCTTGGTAGTCCTCCAACCAGTCACTAGTCCCTTGGTAGTCCTCCAACCAGTCACTAGCCCCTCGGTAGTCCTCCAACCAGTCACTAGTCCCTTGGTAGTCCTCCAACCAGTCACTAGCCCCTTGGTAGTCCTCCAACCAGTCACTAGCCCCTTGGTAGTCCTCCAACCAGTCACTAGTCCCTTGGTAGTCCTCCAACCAGGCACTAGTCCCTTGGTAGTCATCCAACCAGGCACTAGTCCCTTGGTAGTCCTCCAACCAGGCACTAGTCCCTTGGTAGTCCTCCAACCAGTCACTAGTCCCTTGGTAGTCCTCCAACCAGTCACTAGCCCCTCGGTAGTCCTCCAACCAGTCACTAGTCCCTTGGTAGTCCTCCAACCAGTCACTAGCCCCTTGGTAGTCCTCCAACCAGTCACTAGCCCCTTGGTAGTCCTCCAACCAGTCACTAGCCCCTTGGTAGTCCTCCAACCAGTCACTAGTCCCTCGGTAGTCCTCCAACCAGTCACTAGTCCCTTGGTAGTCCTCCAACCAGTCACTAGTCCCTTGGTAGTCCTCCAACCAGTCACTAGTCCCTTGGTAGTCCTCCAACCAGTCACTAGCCCCTTGGTAGTCCTCCAACCAGTCACTAGCCCCTTGGTAGTCTTCCAACCAGTCACTAGTCCCTTGGTAGTCCTCCTAAAAGTAGTCGACCTGTCACTAGCCCCTTGGTAGTCCTCCAACCAGTCACTAGTCCCTTGGTAGTCTTCCAACCAGTCACTAGTCCCTTGGTAGTCCTCCAACCAGTCACTAGTCCCTTGGTAGTCCTCCTGAAAGTAGCCAACGTCACTAGCCCCTTGGTAGTCCTCCTGAAAGTAGCCAACCAGTCACTAGCCCCTTGGTAGTCCTCCAACCAGTCACTAGTCCCTTGGTAGTCCTCCAACCAGTCACAAGCCCCTTGGTAGTCCTCCAACCAGTCACTAGTCCCTTGGTAGTCCTCCTGAAAGTAGCCAACCAGTCATTGGTCCCTTGGTAGTCCTCCTAAAAGTAGTCAACCAGTCATTGGTCCCTTGGTAGTCGTCCAACCAGTCACTAGCCCCTTGGTAGTCTTCCAACCAGTCACTAGCCCCTTGGTAGTCCTCCAACCAGTCACTAGCCCCTTGGTAGTCCTCCAACCAGTCACTAGCCCCTTGGTAGTCCTCCAACCAGTCACTAGCCCCTTGGTAGTCCTCCAACCAGTCACTAGTCCCTTGGTAGTCCTCCTAAAAGTAGCCGACCAGTCACTAGCCCCTTGGTAGTCCTCCAACCAGTCACTAGCCCCTTGGTAGTCCTCCAACCAGTCACTAGCCCCTTGGTAGTCCTCCAACCAGTCACTAGCCCCTTGGTAGTCCTCCAACCAGTCACTAGTCCCTTGGTAGTCTTCCAACCAGTCACTAGTCCCTTGGTAGTCCTCCAACCAGTAGCTAGCCCCTTGGTAGTCCTCCAACCAGTCACTAGTCCCTTGGTAGTCATCCAACCAGTCACTAGTCCCTTGGTAGTTCTCCAACCAGTCACTAGCCCCGTGGAAGTCCTCCAACCAGTCATAAGTCCCTTGGTAGGCCTCCAACCAGTGACTAGTCCCTTGGTAGTCCTCCAACCAGTCACTAGCCCCTTGGTAGTCGTCCTAAAAGTAGTCAACCAGTCATTGGTCCCTTGGTAGTCCTCCAACCAGTCATTAGTCCCTTGGTAGTCCTCCAACCAGTCACTAGTCCCTTGGTAGTCCTCCAACCAGTCACTAGCCCCTTGGTAGTCCTCCAACCAGTCACTAGCCCCTTGGTAGTCCTCCAACCAGTCACTAGTCCCGTGGTAGTCCTCCAACCAGTCACTAGTCCCTTGGTAGTCATCCAACCAGGCACTAGTCCCTTGGTAGTCCTCCAACCAGGCACTAGTCCCTTGGTAGTCCTCCAACCAGGCACTAGTCCCTTGGTAGTCCTCCAACCAGTCACTAGTCCCTCGGTAGTCCTCCAACCAGTTACTAGCCCCTCGGTAGTCCTCCAACCAGTCACTAGTCCCTTGGTAGTCCTCCAACCAGTCACTAGCCCCTTGGTAGTCCTCCAACCAGTCACTAGCCCCTTGGTAGTCCTCCAACCAGTCACTAGCCCCTTGGTAGTCCTCCAACCAGTCACTAGTCCCTTGGTAGTCCTCCAACCAGTCACTAGCCCCTTGGTAGTCCTCCAACCAGTCACTAGCCCCTTGGTAGTCCTCCAACCAGTCACTAGTCCCTTGGTAGTCCTCCAACCAGTCACTAGTCCCTTGGTAGTCCTCCAACCAGGCACTAGTCCCTTGGTAGTCCTCCAACCAGTCACTAGTCCCTTGGTAGTCCTCCAACCAGTCACTAGCCCCTTGGTAGTCCTCCAACCAGTCACTAGCCCCTTGGTAGTCCTCCAACCAGTCACTAGCCCCTTGGTAGTCGTCCAACCAGTCACTAGCCCCTTGGTAGTCGTCCAACCAGTCACTAGCACCTTGGTAGTCCTCCAACCAGTCACTAGCCCCTTGGTAGTCCTTCAACCAGTCACTAGCCCCTTGGTAGTCCTTCAACCAGTCACTAGTCCCTTGGTAGTCCTCCAACCAGTCACTAGTCCCTTGGTAGTCCTCCAACCAGTCACTAGCCCCTTGGTAGGCCTCCAACCAGTGACTAGTCCCTTGGTAGTCCTCCAACCAGTCACTAGCCCCTTGGTAGTCCTCCAACCAGTCACTAGTCCCTTGGTAGTCCTCCAACCAGTCACTAGCCCCTTGGTAGTCCTCCAACCAGTCACTAGCCCCTTGGTAGTCCTCCAACCAGTCACTAGCCCCTTGGTAGTCCTCCAACCAGTCACTAGTCCCTTGGTAGTCCTCCAACCAGTCACTAGCCCCTTGGTAGTCCTTCAACCAGTCACTAGTCCCTTGGTAGTCCTCCAACCAGTCACTAGTCCCTTGGTAGTTCTCCAACCAGTCACTAGCCCCGTGGAAGTCCTCCAACCAGTCACAAGTCCCTTGGTAGGCCTCCAACCAGTGACTAGTCCCTTGGTAGTCCTCCAACCAGTCACTAGCCCCTTGGTAGTCGTCCTAAAAGTAGTCAACCAGTCATTGGTCCCTTGGTAGTCCTCCAACCAGTCATTAGTCCCTTGGTAGTCCTCCAACCAGTCACTAGTCCCTTGGTAGTCCTCCAACCAGTCACTAGTCCCTTGGTAGTCCTCCAACCAGGCACTAGTCCCTTGGTAGTCCTCCAACCAGTCACTAGTCCCTTGGTAGTCCTCCAACCAGTCACTAGCCCCTTGGTAGTCCTCCAACCAGTCACTAGCCCCTTGGTAGTCCTCCAACCAGTCACTAGCCCCTTGGTAGTCGTCCAACCAGTCACTAGCCCCTTGGTAGTCGTCCAACCAGTCACTAGCACCTTGGTAGTCGTCCAACCAGTCACTAGCACCTTGGTAGTCCTCCAACCAGTCACTAGCCCCTTGGTAGTCCTTCAACCAGTCACTAGCCCCTTGGTAGTCCTTCAACCAGTCACTAGTCCCTTGGTAGTCCTCCAACCAGTCACTAGTCCCTTGGTAGTCCTCCAACCAGTCACTAGCCCCTTGGTAGGCCTCCAACCAGTGACTAGTCCCTTGGTAGTCCTCCAACCAGTCACTAGCCCCTTGGTAGTCCTCCAACCAGTCACTAGTCCCTTGGTAGTCCTCCAACCAGTCACTAGCCCCTTGGTAGTCCTCCAACCAGTCACTAGCCCCTTGGTAGTCCTCCAACCAGTCACTAGCCCCTTGGTAGTCCTCCAACCAGTCACTAGTCCCTTGGTAGTCCTCCAACCAGTCACTAGCCCCTTGGTAGTCCTTCAACCAGTCACTAGTCCCTTGGTAGTCCTCCAACCAGTCACTAGTCCCTTGGTAGTTCTCCAACCAGTCACTAGCCCCGTGGAAGTCCTCCAACCAGTCACAAGTCCCTTGGTAGGCCTCCAACCAGTGACTAGTCCCTTGGTAGTCCTCCAACCAGTCACTAGCCCCTTGGTAGTCGTCCTAAAAGTAGTCAACCAGTCATTGGTCCCTTGGTAGTCCTCCAACCAGTCATTAGTCCCTTGGTAGTCCTCCAACCAGTCACTAGTCCCTTGGTAGTCCTCCAACCAGTCACTAGCCCCTTGGTAGTCCTCCAACCAGTCACTAGCCCCTTGGTAGTCCTCCAACCAGTCACTAGTCCCTTGGTAGTCCTCCAACCAGTCACTAGTCCATTGGTAGTCATCCAACCAGGCACTAGTCCCTTGGTAGTCCTCCAACCAGGCACTAGTCCCTTGGTAGTCCTCCAACCAGTCACTAGTCCCTCGGTAGTCCTCCAACCAGTTACTAGCCCCTTGGTAGTCCTCCAACCAGTCACTAGCCCCTTGGTAGTCCTTCAACCAGTCACTAGCCCCTTGGTAGTCCTTCAACCAGTCACTAGTCCCTTGGTAGTCCTCCAACCAGTCACTAGTCCCTTGGTAGTCCTCCAACCAGTCACTAGCCCCTTGGTAGGCCTCCAACCAGTGACTAGTCCCTTGGTAGTCCTCCTAAAAGTAGCCGACCAGTCACTAGCCCCTTGGTAGTCCTCCAACCAGTCACTAGCCCCTTGGTAGTCCTCCAACCAGTCACTAGCCCCTTGGTAGTCCTCCAACCAGTCACTAGCCCCTTGGTAGTCCTCCAACCAGTCACTAGCCCCTTGGTAGTCCTCCAACCAGTCACTAGTCCCTTGGTAGTCCTCCAACCAGTCACTAGCCCCTTGGTAGTCCTTCAACCAGTCACTAGTCCCTTGGTAGTCCTCCAACCAGTCACTAGTCCCTTGGTAGTTCTCCAACCAGTCACTAGCCCCGTGGAAGTCCTCCAACCAGTCACAAGTCCCTTGGTAGGCCTCCAACCAGTGACTAGTCCCTTGGTAGTCCTCCAACCAGTCACTAGCCCCTTGGTAGTCGTCCTAAAAGTAGTCAACCAGTCATTGGTCCCTTGGTAGTCCTCCAACCAGTCATTAGTCCCTTGGTAGTCCTCCAACCAGTCACTAGTCCCTTGGTAGTCCTCCAACCAGTCACTAGCCCCTTGGTAGTCCTCCAACCAGTCACTAGCCCCTTGGTAGTCCTCCAACCAGTCACTAGTCCCTTGGTAGTCCTCCAACCAGTCACTAGTCCATTGGTAGTCATCCAACCAGGCACTAGTCCCTTGGTAGTCCTCCAACCAGGCACTAGTCCCTTGGTAGTCCTCCAACCAGTCACTAGTCCCTCGGTAGTCCTCCAACCAGTTACTAGCCCCTTGGTAGTCCTCCAACCAGTCACTAGCCCCTTGGTAGTCCTTCAACCAGTCACTAGCCCCTTGGTAGTCCTTCAACCAGTCACTAGTCCCTTGGTAGTCCTCCAACCAGTCACTAGTCCCTTGGTAGTCCTCCAACCAGTCACTAGCCCCTTGGTAGGCCTCCAACCAGTGACTAGTCCCTTGGTAGTCCTCCAACCAGTCACTAGCCCCTTGGTAGTCCTCCAACCAGTCACTAGTCCCTTGGTAGTCCTCCAACCAGTCACTAGCCCCTTGGTAGTCCTCCAACCAGTCACTAGCCCCTTGGTAGTCCTCCAACCAGTCACTAGCCCCTTGGTAGTCCTCCAACCAGTCACTAGTCCCTTGGTAGTCCTCCAACCAGTCACCAGCCCCTTGGTAGTCCTTCAACCAGTCACTAGTCCCTTGGTAGTCCTCCAACCAGTCACTAGTCCCTTGGTAGTTCTCCAACCAGTCACTAGCCCCGTGGAAGTCCTCCAACCAGTCACAAGTCCCTTGGTAGGCCTCCAACCAGTGACTAGTCCCTTGGTAGTCCTCCAACCAGTCACTAGCCCCTTGGTAGTCGTCCTAAAAGTAGTCAACCAGTCATTGGTCCCTTGGTAGTCCTCCAACCAGTCATTAGTCCCTTGGTAGTCCTCCAACCAGTCACTAGTCCCTTGGTAGTCCTCCAACCAGTCACTAGCCCCTTGGTAGTCCTCCAACCAGTCACTAGCCCCTTGGTAGTCCTCCAACCAGTCACTAGTCCCTTGGTAGTCCTCCAACCAGTCACTAGTCCCTTGGTAGTCCTCCTGAAAGTAGCCAACCAGTCATTGGTCCCTTGGTAGTCCTCCTAAAAGTAGTCAACCAGTCATTGGTCCCTTGGTAGTCGTCCAACCAGTCACTAGCCCCTTGGTAGTCTTCCAACCAGTCACTAGCCCCTTGGTAGTCCTCCAACCAGTCACTAGCCCCTTGGTAGTCCTCCAACCAGTCACTAGCCCCTTGGTAGTCCTCCAACCAGTCACTAGCCCCTTGGTAGTCCTCCAACCAGTCACTAGTCCCTTGGTAGTCCTCCTAAAAGTAGCCGACCAGTCACTAGCCCCTTGGTAGTCCTCCAACCAGTCACTAGCCCCTTGGTAGTCCTCCAACCAGTCACTAGCCCCTTGGTAGTCCTCCAACCAGTCACTAGCCCCTTGGTAGTCCTCCAACCAGTCACTAGTCCCTTGGTAGTCTTCCAACCAGTCACTAGTCCCTTGGTAGTCCTCCAACCAGTAGCTAGCCCCTTGGTAGTCCTCCAACCAGTCACTAGTCCCTTGGTAGTCATCCAACCAGTCACTAGTCCCTTGGTAGTTCTCCAACCAGTCACTAGCCCCGTGGAAGTCCTCCAACCAGTCATAAGTCCCTTGGTAGGCCTCCAACCAGTGACTAGTCCCTTGGTAGTCCTCCAACCAGTCACTAGCCCCTTGGTAGTCGTCCTAAAAGTAGTCAACCAGTCATTGGTCCCTTGGTAGTCCTCCAACCAGTCATTAGTCCCTTGGTAGTCCTCCAACCAGTCACTAGTCCCTTGGTAGTCCTCCAACCAGTCACTAGCCCCTTGGTAGTCCTCCAACCAGTCACTAGCCCCTTGGTAGTCCTCCAACCAGTCACTAGTCCCGTGGTAGTCCTCCAACCAGTCACTAGTCCCTTGGTAGTCATCCAACCAGGCACTAGTCCCTTGGTAGTCCTCCAACCAGGCACTAGTCCCTTGGTAGTCCTCCAACCAGGCACTAGTCCCTTGGTAGTCCTCCAACCAGTCACTAGTCCCTCGGTAGTCCTCCAACCAGTTACTAGCCCCTCGGTAGTCCTCCAACCAGTCACTAGTCCCTTGGTAGTCCTCCAACCAGTCACTAGCCCCTTGGTAGTCCTCCAACCAGTCACTAGCCCCTTGGTAGTCCTCCAACCAGTCACTAGTCCCTTGGTAGTCCTCCAACCAGTCACTAGCCCCTTGGTAGTCCTCCAACCAGTCACTAGCCCCTTGGTAGTCCTCCAACCAGTCACTAGTCCCTTGGTAGTCCTCCAACCAGTCACTAGTCCCTTGGTAGTCCTCCAACCAGGCACTAGTCCCTTGGTAGTCCTCCAACCAGTCACTAGTCCCTTGGTAGTCCTCCAACCAGTCACTAGCCCCTTGGTAGTCCTCCAACCAGTCACTAGCCCCTTGGTAGTCCTCCAACCAGTCACTAGCCCCTTGGTAGTCGTCCAACCAGTCACTAGCCCCTTGGTAGTCGTCCAACCAGTCACTAGCACCTTGGTAGTCCTCCAACCAGTCACTAGCCCCTTGGTAGTCCTTCAACCAGTCACTAGCCCCTTGGTAGTCCTTCAACCAGTCACTAGTCCCTTGGTAGTCCTCCAACCAGTCACTAGTCCCTTGGTAGTTCTCCAACCAGTCACTAGCCCCTTGGTAGGCCTCCAACCAGTGACTAGTCCCTTGGTAGTCCTCCAACCAGTCACTAGCCCCTTGGTAGTCCTCCAACCAGTCACTAGTCCCTTGGTAGTCCTCCAACCAGTCACTAGCCCCTTGGTAGTCCTCCAACCAGTAACTAGCCCCTTGGTAGTCCTCCAACCAGTCACTAGCCCCTTGGTAGTCCTCCAACCAGTCACTAGTCCCTTGGTAGTCCTCCAACCAGTCACTAGCCCCTTGGTAGTCCTTCAACCAGTCACTAGTCCCTTGGTAGTCCTCCAACCAGTCACTAGTCCCTTGGTAGTTCTCCAACCAGTCACTAGCCCCGTGGAAGTCCTCCAACCAGTCACAAGTCCCTTGGTAGGCCTCCAACCAGTGACTAGTCCCTTGGTAGTCGTCCTAAAAGTAGTCAACCAGTCATTGGTCCCTTGGTAGTCCTCCAACCAGTCATTAGTCCCTTGGTAGTCCTCCAACCAGTCACTAGCCCCTTGGTAGTCCTCCAACCAGTCACTAGCCCCTTGGTAGTCCTCCAACCAGTCACTAGTCCCTTGGTAGTCCTCCAACCAGTCACTAGTCCATTGGTAGTCATCCAACCAGGCACTAGTCCCTTGGTAGTCCTCCAACCAGGCACTAGTCCCTTGGTAGTCCTCCAACCAGTCACTAGTCCCTCGGTAGTCCTCCAACCAGTTACTAGCCCCTTGGTAGTCCTCCAACCAGTCACTAGCCCCTTGGTAGTCCTTCAACCAGTCACTAGCCCCTTGGTAGTCCTTCAACCAGTCACTAGTCCCTTGGTAGTCCTCCAACCAGTCACTAGCCCCTTGGTAGTCCTCCAACCAGTCACTAGCCCCTTGGTAGTCCTCCAACCAGTCACTAGTCCCTTGGTAGTCCTCCAACCAGTCACTAGCCCCTTGGTAGTCCTCCAACCAGTCACTAGCCCCTTGGTAGTCCTCCAACCAGTCACTAGCCCCTTGGTAGTCCTCCAACCAGTCACTAGCCCCTTGGTAGTCCTCCAAACAGTCACTAGCCCCTTGGTAGTCCTCCAAACAGTCACTAGTCCCTTGGTAGTCCTCCAACCAGTCACTAGTCCCTTGGTAGTCCTCCAACCAGGCACTAGTCCCTTGGTAGTCCTCCAACCAGGCACTAGTCCCTTGGTAGTCCTCCAACCAGTCACTAGTCCCTTGGTAGTCCTCCAACCAGTCACTAGCCCCTTGGTAGTCCTCCAACCAGTCACTAGCCCCTTGGTAGTCCTCCAACCAGTCACTAGTCCCTTGGTAGTCCTCCAACCAGTCACTAGTCCCTTGGTAGTCCTCCAACCAGTCACTAGCCCCTTGGTAGTCCTCCAACCAGTCACTAGCCCCTTGGTAGTCCTCCAACCAGTCACTAGCCCCTTGGTAGTCGTCCAACCAGTCACTAGCACCTTGGTAGACCTCCAACCAGTCACTAGTCCCTTGGTAGTCCTCCAACCAGTCACTAGCCCCTTGGTAGTCCTTCAACCAGTCACTAGTCCCTTGGTAGTCCTCCAACCAGTCACTAGTCCCTTGGTAGTCCTCCAACCAGTCACTAGCCCCTTGGTAGGCCTCCAACCAGTGACTAGTCCCTTGGTAGTCCTCCAACCAGTCACTAGCCCCTTGGTAGTCCTTCAACCAGTCACTAGTCCCTTGGTAGTCCTCCAACCAGTCACTAGCCCCTTGGTAGTCCTCCAACCAGTCACTAGCCCCTTGGTAGTCCTCCAACCAGTCACTAGCCCCTTGGTAGTCCTCCAACCAGTCACTAGTCCCTTGGTAGTCCTCCAACCAGTCACTAGCCCCTTGGTAGTCCTTCAACCAGTCACTAGTCCCTTGGTAGTCCTCCAACCAGTCACTAGTCCCTTGGTAGTCGTCCAACCAGTCACTAGCCCCTTGGTAGTCATCCAACCAGTGACTAGTCCCTTGGTAGTCCTCCAACCAGTCTCTAGCCCCTTGGTAGTCCTCCTAAAAGTAGTCAACCAGTCATTGGTCACACGGTAGTCCTCCAACCAGTCACTAGTCCCTTGGAAGTCCTCCAACCAGTCACTAGCCCCTTGGTAGTCCTCCAACCAGTCACTAGCCCCTTGGTAGTCGTCCAACCAGTCACTAGCACCTTGGTAGACCTCCAACCAGTCACTAGTCCCTTGGTAGTCCTCCAACCAGTCACTAGCCCCTTGGTAGTCCTTCAACCAGTCACTAGTCCCTTGGTAGTCCTCCAACCAGTCACTAGTCCCTTGGTAGTCCTCCAACCAGTCACTAGCCCCTTGGTAGTCCTCCAACCAGTCACTAGCCCCTTGGTAGTCCTTCAACCAGTCACTAGTCCCTTGGTAGTCGTCCAACCAGTCACTAGCACCTTGGTAGACCTCCAACCAGTCACTAGTCCCTTGGTAGTCCTCCAACCAGTCACTAGCCCCTTGGTAGTCCTTCAACCAGTCACTAGTCCCTTGGTAGTCGTCCAACCAGTCACTAGCACCTTGGTAGACCTCCAACCAGTCACTAGTCCCTTGGTAGTCCTCCAACCAGTCACTAGCCCCTTGGTAGTCCTTCAACCAGTCACTAGTCCCTTGGTAGTCCTCCAACCAGTCACTAGTCCCTTGGTAGTCCTCCAACCAGTCACTAGTCCCTTGGTAGTCCTCCAACCAGTCACTAGCCCCTTGGTAGGCCTCCAACCAGTGACTAGTCCCTTGGTAGTCCTCCAACCAGTCTCTAGCCCCTTGGTAGTCCTCCTAAAAGTAGTCAACCAGTCATTGGTCACACGGTAGTCCTCCAACCAGTCACTAGTCCCTTGGTAGTCCTCCAACCAGTCACTAGTCCCTTGGTAGTCCTCCAACCAGTCACTAGCCCCTTGGTAGTCCTCCAACCAGTCACTAGCCCCTTGGTAGTCCTCCAACCAGTCACTAGCCCCTTGGTAGTCCTCCAACCAGTCACTAGCCCCTTGGTAGTCCTCCAACCAGTCACTAGTCCCTTGGTAGTCCTCCTAAAAGTATCAAACCATGTTTTCCCCATTTCATGACACTGTTGCACATTTGCTGTTGTAGCTAATATGTTGAAATATACAAAAGAGAGATTTTCTGACTAAGTCCCCACTGGTCAAGTCAGAGTCAAGTCCTACAACACTGGTAGATAGTAGGCCAGAGTGTGTGTGTAAGTGCGTGTGTTTACCTGAGTTGTGAGATTCTTGAGAACGAGCCAGTTGGTTCTCCCTGAGCTGCTGCTACCGTCACTCCAACTACAACCTGAGTGGCAGGAGAGAACAGACGATTATTACCAAGACACACTTGATTTGACTGACTCTGGCTCTGGGGGGGGGGGGGGCAATCCGTACCCTACCGACTCTGGGGGGGCCAATCCGTACCCTACCGACTCTGGGGGGGCCAATCCGTACCCTACCGACTCTGGGGGGGCCAATCCGTACCCTACCGACTCTGGGGGGGCCAACCGTACCCTACCGACTCTGGGGGGGCCAATCCGTACCCTACCGACTCTGGGGGGGGCCAAGCCGTACCCTACCGACTCTGGGGGGGGCCAAGCCGTACCCTACCGACTCTGGGGGGGGGCCAAGCCGTACCCTACCGACTCTGGAGGGGCCAAGCCGTACCCTACCGACTCTGGGGGGGGCCAATCCGTACCCTACCGACTCTGGGGGGGCCAAGCCGTACCCTACCGACTCTGGGGGGGGCCAAGCCGTACCCTACCGACTCTGGGGGGGGCCAAGCCGTACCCTACCGACTCTGGGGGGGGCCAAGCCGTACCCTACCGACTCTGGGGGGGGCCAAGCCGTACCCTACCGACTCTGGGGGGGCCAAGCCGTACCCTACCGACTCTGGGGGGGGCCAAGCCGTACCCTACCGACTCTGGGGGGGGCCAAGCCGTACCCTACCGACTCTGGGGGGGGCCAAGCCGTACCCTACCGACTCTGGGGGGGGCCAAGCCGTACCCTACCGACTCTGGGGGGGGCCAAGCCGTACCCTACCGACTCTGGGGGGGGCCAAGCCGTACCCTACCGACTCTGGGGGGGGCCAAGCCGTACCCTACCGACTCTGGGGGGGGCCAAGCCGTACCCTACCGACTCTGGGGGGGGCCAAGCCGTACCCTACCGACTCTGGGGGGGGCCAAGCCGTACCCTACCGACTCTGGGGGGGGCCAAGCCGTACCCTACCGACTCTGGGGGGGGCCAAGCCGTACCCTACCGACTCTGGGGGGGGCCAAGCCGTACCCTACCGACTCTGGGGGGGGCCAAGCCGTACCCTACCGACTCTGGGGGGGGCCAAGCCGTACCCTACCGACTCTGGGGGGGGCCAAGCCGTACCCTACCGACTCTGGGGGGGGCCAAGCCGTACCCTACCGACTCTGGGGGGGGCCAAGCCGTACCCTACCGACTCTGGGGGGGGCCAAGCCGTACCCTACCGACTCTGGGGGGGGCCAAGCCGTACCCTACCGACTCTGGGGGGGGCCAAGCCGTACCCTACCGACTCTGGGGGGGGCCAAGCCGTACCCTACCGACTCTGGGGGGGGCCAAGCCGTACCCTACCGACTCTGGGGGGGGCCAAGCCGTACCCTACCGACTCTGGGGGGGGCCAAGCCGTACCCTACCGACTCTGGGGGGGGCCAAGCCGTACCCTACCGACTCTGGGGGGGGCCAAGCCGTACCCTACCGACTCTGGGGGGGGCCAAGCCGTACCCTACCGACTCTGGGGGGGGCCAAGCCGTACCCTACCGACTCTGGGGGGGGCCAAGCCGTACCCTACCGACTCTGGGGGGGGCCAAGCCGTACCCTACCGACTCTGGGGGGGGCCAAGCCGTACCCTACCGACTCTGGGGGGGGCCAAGCCGTACCCTACCGACTCTGGGGGGGGCCAAGCCGTACCCTACCGACTCTGGGGGGGGCCAAGCCGTACCCTACCGACTCTGGGGGGGGCCAAGCCGTACCCTACCGACTCTGGGGGGGGCCAAGCCGTACCCTACCGACTCTGGGGGGGCCAAGCCGTACCCTACCGACTCTGGGGGGGCCAAGCCGTACCCTACCGACTCTGGGGGGGGCCAAGCCGTACCCTACCGACTCTGGGGGGGGCCAAGCCGTACCCTACCGACTCTGGGGGGGGCCAAGCCGTACCCTACCGACTCTGGGGGGGGCCAAGCCGTACCCTACCGACTCTGGGGGGGGCCAAGCCGTACCCTACCGACTCTGGGGGGGGGGGCCAATCCGTACCCTACCGACTCTGGGGGGGGGGGGCCAATCCGTACCCTACCGACTCTGGGGGGGGGGGGCCAATCCGTACCCTACCGACTCTGGGGGGGGGGGGGCCAATCCGTACCCTACCGACTCTGGGGGGGGGGGGCCAATCCGTACCCTACCGACTCTGGGGGGGGGGGGCCAATCCGTACCCTACCGACTCTGGGGGGGGGGGGCCAATCCGTACCCTACCGACTCTGGGGGGGGGGGGCCAATCCGTACCCTACCGACTCTGGGGGGGGGGGGCCAATCCGTACCCTACCGACTCTGGGGGGGGGGGGGCCAATCCGTACCCTACCGACTCTGGGGGGGGGGGGCCAATCCGTACCCTACCGACTCTGGGGGGGGGGGCCAATCCGTACCCTACCGACTCTGGGGGGGGGGGGGCCAATCCGTACCCTACCGACTCTGGGGGGGGGGGCCAATCCGTACCCTACCGACTCTGGGGGGGGGGGCCAATCCGTACCCTACCGACTCTGGGGGGGGGGGCCAAGCCGTACCCTACCGACTCTGGGGGGGGGGCCAAGCCGTACCCTACCGACTCTGGGGGGGGCCAAGCCGTACCCTACCGACTCTGGGGGGGGCCAAGCCGTACCCTACCGACTCTGGGGGGGGCCAAGCCGTACCCTACCGACTCTGGGGGGGGCCAAGCCGTACCCTACCGACTCTGGGGGGGGCCAAGCCGTACCCTACCGACTCTGGGGGGGGCCAAGCCGTACCCTACCGACTCTGGGGGGGGCCAAGCCGTACCCTACCGACTCTGGGGGGGGCCAAGCCGTACCCTACCGACTCTGGGGGGGGCCAAGCCGTACCCTACCGACTCTGGGGGGGGCCAAGCCGTACCCTACCGACTCTGGGGGGGGCCAAGCCGTACCCTACCGACTCTGGGGGGGGCCAAGCCGTACCCTACCGACTCTGGGGGGGGCCAAGCCGTACCCTACCGACTCTGGGGGGGGCCAAGCCGTACCCTACCGACTCTGGGGGGGGCCAAGCCGTACCCTACCGACTCTGGGGGGGGCCAAGCCGTACCCTACCGACTCTGGGGGGGGCCAAGCCGTACCCTACCGACTCTGGGGGGGGCCAAGCCGTACCCTACCGACTCTGGGGGGGGCCAAGCCGTACCCTACCGACTCTGGGGGGGGCCAAGCCGTACCCTACCGACTCTGGGGGGGGCCAAGCCGTACCCTACCGACTCTGGGGGGGGCCAAGCCGTACCCTACAGACTCTGGGGGGGGCCAAGCCGTACCCTACAGACTCTGGGGGGGGCCAAGCCGTACCCTACCGACTCTGGGGGGGCCAAGCCGTACCCTACCGACTCTGGGGGGGCCAAGCCGTACCCTACCGACTCTGGGGGGGCCAAGCCGTACCCTACCGACTCTGGGGGGGCCAAGCCGTACCCTACCGACTCTGGGGGGGCCAATCCGTACCCTACCCTACCGACTCTGGTGTTTGTTCTCCCATGATCCTTTGTGCCATGGTTCCAGGAACTATAGGCACCTTCGGAAAGTATTCAGACCCCTTGACTTTTTTCCACATTTTGTTACGTTACAGCCTTATTCTAAAATTGATTAAATTGTCGTCCCCCCCCTTCATCAATCTACATCATTACGGGGTGTTGTGATGTCATTACGGGGTGTTGTGATGTCATTACGGGGTGTTGTGATGTCATTACGGGGTATTGGGATGTCATTACGGGGTGTTGGGATGTCATTACGGGGTGTTGTGATGTCATTACGGGGTGTTGTGATGTCATTACGGGGTGTTGTGATGTCATTACGGGGTGTTGTGATGTCATTACGGGGTGTTGTGATGTCATTACGGGGTATTGGGATGTCATTACGGGGTGTTGTGATGTCATTACGGGGTGTTGTGATGTCATTACGGGGTGTTGTGATGTCATTACGGGGTGTTGTGATGTCATTACGGGGTGTTGTGATGTCATTACGGGGTGTTGTGATGTCATTACGGGGTGTTGTGATGTCATTACGGGGTATTGTGATGTCATTACGGGGTATCGGGATGTCATTACGGGGTGTTGGGATGTCATTACGGGGTATCGGGATGTCATTACGGGGTGTTGTGATGTCATTACGGGGTGTTGTGATGTCATTACGGGGTGTTGTGATGTCATTACGGGGTGTTGTGATGTCATTACGGGGTGTTGTGTGTAGATTGATGAGGGAACATAATATTGAATCCATTTTACTGTAAAACGTAACAAAAGGTGGAAAAAGGTACTTCAGGTGTGAAACAGCTTGAATTAGGCAACACACACACACACATTTCCCCACACACACACACATTTCCCCACACACACACACACACACACATTTCCCCACACACACACACACACACACATTTCCCCACACACACACACATTTCCCCACACACACACACACATTTCCCCACACACACACACACATTTCCCCACACACACACACATTTCCCCACACACACACACATTTCCCCACACCGTTTAACACATCTGCACCCCCTGTTACAGGCAGTCTCACCAGGCGTGTATCTGGAGTCAGAGTGCCCCCAGCCCCCCAAGCGGAGAGGAGCTTCCCCCCAGGGTGGAGGGGGTTTCTGAGGGTGGCTGGTGAGGCCGGGAGGGGGGCGGGAAGGGGCTGAAAGACCTTTAGGAGCCAGAGGGACCTTCCACAGCTCATGGGCCAGAGACGAGTTACACCCTCCTGGAGACCATTTAGACTCTCCTGACCTGACTGGAGAGGGAGAGAGAGAGGGGGAGGAGAGAGAGAGGGGGAGGAGAGAGAGAGGGGGAGGAGAGAGGGGGGAGGGAGAGGAGAGAGAGAGGGGGAGGACAGAGGAGGAGGGAGAGGAGAGAGAGAGGGGGAGGAGAGAGGGGGAGGGAGAGGAGAGAGAGGGAGGAGAGGGAGAGAGGGAGGAGAAAGAGGGAGGAGAGAGAGGAGAGAGAGGGGGAAGAGAGAGGGGGAAGAGAGAGGGGGAAGAGAGAGGGGGAAGAGAGAGGGGGAAGAGAGAGGGGGAAGAGAGAGGGGGAAGAGAGAGGGGGAAGAGAGAGGGGGAAGAGAGAGGGGGAAGAGAGAGGGGGAAGAGAGGGGGAAGAGAGAGGGAGAAGAGAGGGGGAAGAGAGGGGGAGGAGAGAGGGGGAGGAGAGAGGGGGAAGAGAGAGGGGGAAGAGAGAGGGAGAAGAGAGAGGGGGAGGAGAGAAGGAGGAGAGAGAAGGAGGAGAGAGAGAATAGAGAGGGGGAGGAGAGAGGGGGAGGAGAGAGGGGGAAGAGAGAGGGGGAGGAGAGAGGGGGAGGAGAGAGGGGGAGGAGAGAGGGGGAGGAGAGAGGGGGAAGAGAGAGGGGGAGGAGAGAGGGGGAAGAGAGAGGGGGAAGAGAGAGGGGGAAGAGAGAGGGGGAGGAGAGAGGGGGAAGAGAGAGGGGGAAGAGAGAGGGGCAAGAGAGAGGGGGAAGAGAGGGGGAAGAGAGAGGGGGAGGAGAGAGGGGGAGGAGAGAGGGGGAGGAGAGAGGGGGAGGAGAGAGACAATAGAGAGGGGGAGGAGAGAGAGAGAGGGGGAAGAGAGAGGGGGAAGAGAGAGGGGGAGGAGAGAGGGGGAGGAGAGAGGGGGAAGAGAGAGGGGGAAGAGAGAGGGGGAAGAGAGAGGGGGAAGAGAGAGGGGGAAGAGAGAGGGGGAAGAGAGAGGGGGAGGAGAGAAGGAGGAGAGAGAAGGAGGAGAGAGAGAATAGAGAGGGGGAGGAGAGAGGGGGAAGAGAGAGGGGGAGGAGAGAGGGGGAGGAGAGAGGGGGAGGAGAGAGGGGGAGGAGAGAGGGGGAAGAGAGAGGGGGAAGAGGGGGAAGAGAGAGGGGGAAGAGAGAGGGGGAGGAGAGAGGGGGAGGAGAGAGGGGGAGGAGAGAGGGGGAGGAGAGAGGGGGAGGAGAGAGGGGAGGAGAGAGGGGGAAGAGAGAGGGGGAAGAGAGAGGGGGAAGAGAGAGGGGGAAGAGAGAGGGGGAAGAGAGAGGGGGAAGAGAGAGGGGGAAGAGAGAGGGGGAAGAGAGGGGGAAGAGAGAGGGAGAAGAGAGGGGGAAGAGAGGGGGAGGAGAGAGGGGGAGGAGAGAGGGGGAAGAGAGAGGGGGAAGAGAGAGGGAGAAGAGAGAGGGGGAGGAGAGAAGGAGGAGAGAGAAGGAGGAGAGAGAGAATAGAGAGGGGGAGGAGAGAGGGGGAGGAGAGAGGGGGAAGAGAGAGGGGGAGGAGAGAGGGGGAGGAGAGAGGGGGAGGAGAGAGGGGGAAGAGAGAGGGGGAGGAGAGAGGGGGAAGAGAGAGGGGGAGGAGAGAGGGGGAAGAGAGAGGGGGAGGAGAGAGGGGGAAGAGAGAGGGGGAAGAGAGAGGGGCAAGAGAGAGGGGGAAGAGAGGGGGAAGAGAGAGGGGGAGGAGAGAGGGGGAGGAGAGAGGGGGAGGAGAGAGGGGGAGGAGAGAGACAATAGAGAGGGGGAGGAGAGAGAGAGAGGGGGAAGAGAGAGGGGGAAGAGAGAGGGGGAGGAGAGAGGGGGAGGAGAGAGGGGGAGGAGAGAGGGGGAAGAGAGAGGGGGAAGAGAGAGGGGGAAGAGAGAGGGGGAAGAGAGAGGGGGAAGAGAGAGGGGGAAGAGAGAGGGGGAAGAGAGAGGGGGAGGAGAGAAGGAGGAGAGAGAGAATAGAGAGGGGGAGGAGAGAGGGGGAAGAGAGAGGGGGAGGAGAGAGGGGGAGGAGAGAGGGGGAGGAGAGAGGGGGAGGAGAGAGGGGGAAGAGAGAGGGGGAAGAGGGGGAAGAGAGAGGGGGAAGAGAGAGGGGGAGGAGAGAGGGGGAGGAGAGAGGGGGAGGAGAGAGGGGGAGGAGAGAGGGGGAGGAGAGAGGGGGAGGAGAGAGACAGAGAGGGGGAGGAGAGAGAGAGAGGGGGAAGAGAGAGGGGGAAGAGAGAGAGAATAGAGAGGGGGAAGAGAGAGGGGGAAGAGAGAGGGGGAAGAGAGAGGGGGAGGAGAGAGGGGGAGGAGAGAGAGAATAGAGAGGGGGAGGAGAGAGGGGGAGGAGAGAGGGGGAAGAGAGAGAGAGAGAGGGGGAGGAGAGAGAGAGAGGGGGAAGAGAGAGAGAGAGGGGGAAGAGAGAGGGGGAAGAGAGAGAGAACAATCCATAAGGTGATAAATGACCTGAATTGATAATGACAGAAGGAGAAGTTTACAACAATGTGATTTATACCTCCAATGTGATGGTTGCAACCATTATCAATCACCCATATTAACAAACTGATTTAAATTCTTTAGTATAGACTACTGATCATAATGAACAATCATTTTATATTTATCGTCCCAGCTGAGAGTCAGACCTACCCGTAGTGGGGAGAGTCAGGCCTACCCGTAGTGGGGAGAGTCAGGCCTACCCGTAGTGGGGAGAGTCAGGCCTACCCGTAGTGGGGAGAGTCAGGCCTACCCGTAGTGGGGAGAGTCAGGCCTACCCGTAGTGGGGAGAGTCAGGCCTACCCGTAGTGGGGAGAGTCAGGCCTACCCGTAGTGGGGAGAGTCAGGCCTACCCGTAGTGGGGAGAGTCAGGCCTACCCGTAGTGGGGAGAGTTAGACCTACCCGTAGTGGGGAGAGTCAGGCCTACCCGTAGTGGGGAGAGTCAGGCCTACCCGTAGTGGGGAGAGTCAGACCTACCCGTAGTGGGGAGAGTCAGACCTACCCGTAGTGGGGAGAGTCAGACCTACCCGTAGTGGGGAGAGTCAGACCTACCCGTAGTGGGGAGAGTTAGACCTACCCGTAGTGGGGAGAGTCAGACCTACCCGTAGTGGGGAGAGTCAGACCTACCCGTAGTGGGGAGAGTCAGACCTACCCGTAGTGGGGAGAGTCAGACCTACCCGTAGTGCTTTGTGTTGTACTGGTGAGTGAACCACTGTGGCTGGAGGCACGACTAGATGACCAGGCACTGTTAGAAGGCATCGTGGTGTTCAGAGATGAGGATGGTCCTGGGGAGCGAGAGAAGAGAGGAGAGAGAGAGGAAAGAGAAGATAAGAGAGAAGAGAGAAAAGAGAAGAGAGAAGAGAGAAGAGGGAGAGAGAAAAAGGAAAGAGAACGGAGAAAGAAAGAGGAAGGAGAGAGAAGAGAGAGAGAGAGCGAAAAGAGAGGAAGGAGAGAGCGAAAAGAGAGGAAGGAGAGAGAAGAGAGAGAGCGAAAAGAGAGGAAGGAGAGAGAAGAGAGAGAGAGAGCGAAAAGAGAGGAAGGAGAGAGAAGAGAGAGAGAGAGCGAAAAGAGAGGAAGGAGAGAGAAGAGAGAGAGAGCGAAAAGAGGAAGGAGAGAGAAGAGAGAGCGAAAAGAGAGGAAGGAGAGAGAAGAGAGAGCGAAAAGAGAGGAAGGAGAGAGAAGAGAGAGAGCGAAAAGAGAGGAAGGAGAGAGAAGAGAGCGAAAAGAGGAAGGAGAGAGAAAGAGAGAGGAGAGAGAAAAGAGGAAGGAGAGAGAAAGAGAGAGGAGAGAGACAAAGGAGAGAGAAAGAGAGAGGGAGAGAGACAAAGGAGAGAGAAAGAGAGAGGGAGAGAGAAAGAGAGAGGAAGAGAGAGGGAGGGAGACAAAGGAGAGAGAAAGAGAGAGGGAGAGAGACAAAGGAGAGAGAAAGAGAGAGGGAGAGAGACAAAGGAGAGAGAAAGAGAGAGGGAGAGAGACAAAGGAGAGAGAAAGAGAGAGGGAGAGAGACAAAGGAGAGAGAAAGAGAGAGAGGAGAGAGACAAAGGAGAGAGAAAGAGAGAGGGAGAGAGACAAAGGAGAGAGAAAGAGAGAGGGAGAGAGACAAAGGAGAGAGAAAGAGAGAGGGAGAGAGACAAAGGAGAGAGAAAGAGAGAGGGAGAGAGACAAAGGAGAGAGAAAGAGAAAGAGAGAGGGAGAGAGAAAGAGAGAGGAAGAGAGAGGGAGGGAGACAAAGGAGAGAGAAAGAGAGAGGGAGAGAGAGGGAGGGAGACAAAGGAGAGAGAAAGAGAGAGGGAGAGAGACAAAGGAGAGAGAGAGAGAGAGAGAGAGAGAGAAAGAGAGAGAGAGAAAGAGAGAGGGACAGTTACCACCGGACAGAACAATAGACTCCAAAAGCAGGGATGGAATGAAGCTAGTCCACTAGCCTGAGGACAGACCGGGTTAGTTGACTGACTGTAGAACTACAAATCATCAAGTCAGGGATGGAATGAAGCTAGTCCACTAGCCTGAGGACAGACCGGGTTAGTTGACTGACTGTAGAACTACAAATCATCAAGTCAGGGATGGAATGAAGCTAGTCCACTAGCCTGAGGACAGACCGGGTTAGTTGACTGACTGTAGAACTACAAATCATCAAGTCAGGGATGGAATGAAGCTAGTCCACTAGCCTGAGGACAGACCGGGTTAGTTGACTGACTGTAGAACTACAAATCATCAAGTCAGGGATGGAATGAAGCTAGTCCACTAGCCTGAGGACAGACCGGGTTAGTTGACTGACTGTAGAACTACAAATCATCAAGTCAGGGATGGAATGAAGCTAGTCCACTAGCCTGAGGACAGACCGGGTTAGTTGACTGACTGTAGAACTACAAATCATCAAGTCAGGGATGGAATGAAGCTAGTCCACTAGCCTGAGGACAGACCGGGTTAGTTGACTGACTGTAGAACTACAAATCATCAAGTCAGGGATGAAATGAAGCTAGTCCACTAGCCTGAGGACAGACCGGGTTAGTTGACTGACTGTAGAACTACAAATCATCAAGTCAGGGATGGAATGAAGCTAGTCCACTAGCCTGAGGACAGACCGGGTTAGTTGACTGACTGTAGAACTACAAATCATCAAGTCAGGGATGGAATGAAGCTAGTCCACTAGCCTGAGGACAGACCGGGTTAGTTGACTGACTGTAGAACTACAAATCATCAAGTCAGGGATGGAATGAAGCTAGTCCACTAGCCTGAGGACAGACCGGGTTAGTTGACTGACTGTAGAACTACAAATCATCAAGTCAGGGATGGAATGAAGCTAGTCCACTAGCCTGAGGACAGACCGGGTTAGTTGACTGACTGTAGAACTACAAATCATCAAGTCAGGGATGGAATGAAGCTAGTCCACTAGCCTGAGGACAGACCGGGTTAGTTGACTGACTGTAGAACTACAAATCATCAAGTCAGGGATGGAATGAAGCTAGTCCACTAGCCTGAGGACAGACCGGGTTAGTTGACTGACTGTAGAACTACAAATCATCAAGTCAGGGATGGAATGAAGCTAGTCCACTAGCCTGAGGACAGACCGGGTTAGTTGACTGACTGTAGAACTACAAATCATCAAGTCAGGGATGGAATGAAGCTAGTCCACTAGCCTGAGGACAGACCGGGTTAGTTGACTGACTGTAGAACTACAAATCATCAAGTCAGGGATGGAATGAAGCTAGTCCACTAGCCTGAGGACAGACCGGGTTAGTTGACTGACTGTAGAACTACAAATCATCAAGTCAGGGATGGAATGAAGCTAGTCCACTAGCCTGAGGACAGACCGGGTTAGTTGACTGACTGTAGAACTACAAATCATCAAGTCAGGGATGGAATGAAGCTAGTCCACTAGCCTGAGGACAGACCGGGTTAGTTGACTGACTGTAGAACTACAAATCATCAAGTCAGGGATGAAATGAAGCTAGTCCACTAGCCTGAGGACAGACCGGGTTAGTTGACTGACTGTAGAACTACAAATCATCAAGTCAGGGATGGAATGAAGCTAGTCCACTAGCCTGAGGACAGACCGGGTTAGTTGACTGACTGTAGAACTACAAATCATCAAGTCAGGGATGGAATGAAGCTAGTCCACTAGCCTGAGGACAGACCGGGTTAGTTGACTGACTGTAGAACTACAAATCATCAAGTCAGGGATGGAATGAAGCTAGTCCACTAGCCTGAGGACAGACCGGGTTAGTTGACTGACTGTAGAACTACAAATCATCAAGTCAGGGATGGAATGAAGCTAGTCCACTAGCCTGAGGACAGACCGGGTTAGTTGACTGACTGTAGAACTACAAATCATCAAGTCAGGGATGGAATGAAGCTAGTCCACTAGCCTGAGGACAGACCGGGTTAGTTGACTGACTGTAGAACTACAAATCATCAAGTCAGGGATGGAATGAAGCTAGTCCACTAGCCTGAGGACAGACCGGGTTAGTTGACTGACTGTAGAACTACAAATCATCAAGTCAGGGATGGAATGAAGCTAGTCCACTAGCCTGAGGACAGACCGGGTTAGTTGACTGACTGTAGAACTACAAATCATCAAGTCAGGGATGGAATGAAGCTAGTCCACTAGCCTGAGGACAGACCGGGTTAGTTGACTGACTGTAGAACTACAAATCATCAAGTCAGGGATGGAATGAAGCTAGTCCACTAGCCTGAGGACAGACCGGGTTAGTTGACTGACTGTAGAACTACAAATCATCAAGTCAGGGATGGAATGAAGCTAGTCCACTAGCCTGAGGACAGACCGGGTTAGTTGACTGACTGTAGGACTACAAATCATCAAGTCAGGGATGGAATGAAGCTAGTCCACTAGCCTGAGGACAGACCGGGTTAGTTGACTGACTGTAGAACTACAAATCATCAAGTCAGGGATGGAATGAAGCTAGTCCACTAGCCTGAGGACAGACCGGGTTAGTTGACTGACTGTAGAACTACAAATCATCAAGTCAGGGATGGAATGAAGCTAGTCCACTAGCCTGAGGACGGACCGGGTTAGTTGACTGACTGTAGAACTACAAATCATCAAGTCAGGGATGGAATGAAGCTAGTCCACTAGCCTGAGGACAGACCGGGTTAGTTGACTGACTGTAGAACTACAAATCATCAAGTCAGGGATGGAATGAAGCTAGTCCACTAGCCTGAGGACAGACCGGGTTAGTTGACTGACTGTAGAACTACAAATCATCAAGTCAGGGATGGAATGAAGCTAGTCCACTAGCCTGAGGACAGACCGGGTTAGTTGACTGACTGTAGAACTACAAATCATCAAGTCAGGGATGGAATGAAGCTAGTCCACTAGCCTGAGGACAGACCGGGTTAGTTGACTGACTGTAGAACTACAAATCATCAAGTCAGGGATGGAATGAAGCTAGTCCACTAGCCTGAGGACAGACCGGGTTAGTTGACTGACTGTAGAACTACAAATCATCAAGTCAGGGATGGAATGAAGCTAGTCCACTAGCCTGAGGACAGACCGGGTTAGTTGACTGACTGTAGAACTACAAATCATCAAGTCAGGGATGGAATGAAGCTAGTCCACTAGCCTGAGGACAGACCGGGTTAGTTGACTGACTGTAGAACTACAAATCATCAAGTCAGGGATGAAATGAAGCTAGTCCACTAGCCTGAGGACAGACCGGGTTAGTTGACTGACTGTAGAACTACAAATCATCAAGTCAGGGATGGAATGAAGCTAGTCCACTAGCCTGAGGACAGACCGGGTTAGTTGACTGACTGTAGAACTACAAATCATCAAGTCAGGGATGGAATGAAGCTAGTCCACTAGCCTGAGG
This sequence comes from Oncorhynchus mykiss, assembly GCF_013265735.2. Classification (NCBI taxonomy): domain Eukaryota; kingdom Metazoa; phylum Chordata; class Actinopteri; order Salmoniformes; family Salmonidae; genus Oncorhynchus; species Oncorhynchus mykiss. Next base: position 963,332 of record NW_023493661.1, read on the forward strand.
ACAGACCGGGTTAGTTGACTGACTGTAGAACTACAAATCATCAAGTCAGGGATGGAATGAAGCTAGTCCACTAGCCTGAGGACAGACCGGGTTAGTTGACTGACTGTAGAACTACAAATCATCAAGTCAGGGATGGAATGAAGCTAGTCCACTAGCCTGAGGACAGACCGGGTTAGTTGACTGACTGTAGAACTACAAATCATCAAGTCAGGGATGGAATGAAGCTAGTCCACTAGCCTGAGGACAGACCGGGTTAGTTGACTGACTGTAGAACTACAAATCATCAAGTCAGGGATGGAATGAAGCTAGTCCACTAGCCTGAGGACAGACCGGGTTAGTTGACTGACTGTAGAACTACAAATCATCAAGTCAGGGATGGAATGAAGCTAGTCCACTAGCCTGAGGACAGACCGGGTTAGTTGACTGACTGTAGAACTACAAATCATCAAGTCAGGGATGGAATGAAGCTAGTCCACTAGCCTGAGGACAGACCGGGTTAGTTGACTGACTGTAGAACTACAAATCATCAAGTCAGGGATGGAATGAAGCTAGTCCACTAGCCTGAGGACAGACCGGGTTAGTTGACTGACTGTAGAACTACAAATCATCAAGTCAGGGATGGAATGAAGCTAGTCCACTAGCCTGAGGACAGACCGGGTTAGTTGACTGACTGTAGGACTACAAATCATCAAGTCAGGGATGGAATGAAGCTAGTCCACTAGCCTGAGGACAGACCGGGTTAGTTGACTGACTGTAGAACTACAAATCATCAAGTCAGGGATGGAATGAAGCTAGTCCACTAGCCTGAGGACAGACCGGGTTAGTTGACTGACTGTAGAACTACAAATCATCAAGTCAGGGATGGAATGAAGCTAGTCCACTAGCCTGAGGACGGACCGGGTTAGTTGACTGACTGTAGAACTACAAATCATCAAGTCAGGGATGGAATGAAGCTAGTCCACTAGCCTGAGGACAGACCGGGTTAGTTGACTGACTGTAGAACTACAAATCATCAAGTCAGGGATGGAATGAAGCTAGTCCACTAGCCTGAGGACAGACCGGGTTAGTTGACTGACTGTAGAACTACAAATCATCAAGTCAGGGATGGAATGAAGCTAGTCCACTAGCCTGAGGACAGACCGGGTTAGTTGACTGACTGTAGAACTACAAATCATCAAGTCAGGGATGGAATGAAGCTAGTCCACTAGCCTGAGGACAGACCGGGTTAGTTGACTGACTGTAGAACTACAAATCATCAAGTCAGGGATGGAATGAAGCTAGTCCACTAGCCTGAGGACAGACCGGGTTAGTTGACTGACTGTAGAACTACAAATCATCAAGTCAGGGATATTCAATAGTGCTGAGCGATTAAACAACATTTCACTTATTTTGGGTTTAAAGATGAAGAGATAAATCAGATCAAGTCTGAACTGTGTGATGTAGTAGGGAGTTGTAGTTTCTCGAGATATAAATCAGATCAAGTCTGAGCTGTGTGATGTAGTAGGGAGTTGTAGTTTCTCGAGAGATAAATCAGATCAAGTCTGAACTGTGTGATGTAGTAGGGAGTTGTAGTTTCTCGAGAGATAAATCAGATCAAGTCTGAACTGTGCGATGTAGTAGGGAGTTGTAGTTTCTCGAGATATAAATCAGATCAAGTCTGAACTGTGTGATGTAGTAGGGAGTTGTAGTTTCTCGAGAGATAAATCAGATCAAGTCTGAACTGTGTGATGTAGTAGGGAGTTGTAGTTTCTCGAGATATAAATCAGATCAAGTCTGAACTGTGTGATGTAGTAGGGAGTTGTAGTTTCTCGAGAGATAAATCAGATCAAGTCTGAACTGTGTGATGTAGTAGGGAGTTGTAGTTTCTCGAGAGATAAATCAGATCAAGTCTGAACTGTGTGATGTAGTAGGGAGTTGTAGTTTCTCGAGAGATAAATCAGATCAAGTCTGAACTGTGTGATGTAGTAGGGAGTTGTAGTTTCTCGAGAGATAAATCAGATCAAGTCTGAACTGTGTGATGTAGTAGGGAGTTGTAGTTTCTCGAGAGATAAATCAGATCAAGTCTGAACTGTGTGATGTAGTATATATATACATCTAATGTAATATATAATATTTATATCTACATAGAGGACGATGTCCTGTCAGGTCTCTGGTCTACATAGAGGACGGTGTCCTGTCAGGTCTCTGGTCTACGTAGAGGACGGTGTCCTGTCAGGTCTCTGGTCTACGTAGAGGACGGTGTCCTGTCAGGTCTCCGGTCTACATAGAGGACGGTGTCCTGTCAGGTCTCTGGTCTACATAGAGGACGGTGTCCTGTCAGGTCTCCGGTCTACATAGAGGACGGTGTCCTGTCAGGTCTCTGGTCTACATAGAGGACGGTGTCCTGTCAGGTCTCTGGTCTACATAGAGGACGGTGTCCTGTCAGGTCTCCGGTCTACATAGAGGACGGTGTCCTGTCAGGTCTCTGGTCTACATAGAGGACGGTGTCCTGTCAGGTCTCTGGTCTACATAGAGGACGGTGTCCTGTCAGGTCTCTGGTCTACATAGAGGACGATGTCCTGTCAGGTCTCCGGTCTACATAGAGGAGGGTGTCCTGTCAGGTCTCCGGTCTACATAGAGGACGGTGTCCTGTCAGGTCTCTGGTCTACATAGAGGACGGTGTCCTGTCAGGTCTCTGGTCTACATAGAGGACGATGTCCTGTCAGGTCTCTGGTCTACATAGAGGAGGGTGTCCTGTCAGGTCTCCGGTCTACATAGAGGACGGTGTCCTGTCAGGTCTCTGGTCTACATAGAGGACGGTGTCCTGTCAGGTCTCCGGTCTACATAGAGGACGATGTCCTGTCAGGTCTCTGGTCTACATAGAGGACGATGTCCTGTCAGGTCTCTGGTCTACATAGAGGACGATGTCCTGTCAGGTCTCCGGTCTACATAGAGGACGGTGTCCTGTCAGGTCTCTGGTCTACATAGAGGACGGTGTCCTGTCAGGTCTCCGGTCTACATAGAGGACGGTGTCCTGTCAGGTCTCCGGTCTACATAGAGGACGGTGTCCTGTCAGGTCTCTGGTCTACATAGAGGACGATGTCCTGTCAGGTCTCTGGTCTACATAGAGGACGATGTCCTGTCAGGTCTCCGGTCTACATAGAGGACGGTGTCCTGTCAGGTCTCCGGTCTACATAGAGGACGATGTCCTGTCAGGTCTCTGGTCTACATAGAGGACGGTGTCCTGTCAGGTCTCTGGTCTACATAGAGGACGATGTCCTGTCAGGTCTCCGGTCTACGTAGAGGAGGGTGTGTGTTACCTGTCAGGTCTCTGAGGTGGTCTATATGGCGGACGGTGTTGATGGAGAGGTTGTTGATGACACTACCAGGGGTCACGAAAGGGTCAGTCTCAGGGTCGATGTTGGGGTAACCTTTCCATGGCTCCCCGGGCCGGAACTCTGGGGAGAGACATACAGGAATAGAGAGTGAGGGGGGGTCTGGAGAGAGTTATACAGGAATAGAGAGTGAGGGGGGGTCTGGAGAGAGTTATACAGGAATAGAGAGTGAGGGGGGTCTGGAGAGAGTTATACAGGAATAGAGAGTGGGGGGGGGTCTGGAGAGAGTTATACAGGAATAGAGAGTGAGGGGGGTCTGGAGAGAGTTATACAGGAATAGAGAGTGGGGGGGGGGGGGGGGGGGGGTCTGGAGAGAGTTATACAGGAATAGAGAGTGAGGGGGGGTCTGGAGAGAGTTATACAGGAATAGAGAGTGAGGGGGGGTCTGGAGAGAGTTATACAGGAATAGAGAGTGAGGGGGGGTCTGGAGAGAGTTATACAGGAATAGAGAGTGAGGGGGGGTCTGGAGAGAGTTATACAGGAATAGAGAGTGAGAAGAGGGTCTGGAGAGAGTTATACAGGAATAGAGAGTGAGAAGAGGGTCTGGAGAGAGTTATACAGGAATAGAGAGTGAGGGGGGGTCTGGAGAGAGTTATACAGGAATAGAGAGTGGGGGGGGGGGTCTGGAGAGAGTTATACAGGAATAGAGAGTGAGGGGGGGTCTGGAGAGAGTTATACAGGAATAGAGAGTGAGAAGAGGGTCTGGAGAGAGTTATACAGGAATAGAGAGTGAGGGGGGGTCTGGAGAGAGTTATACAGGAATAGAGAGTGAGGGGGGGTCTGGAGAGAGTTATACAGGAATAGAGAGTGGGGGGGGGGGTCTGGAGAGAGTTATACAGGAATAGAGAGTGAGGGGGGGTCTGGAGAGAGTTATACAGGAATAGAGAGTGAGAAGAGGGTCTGGAGAGAGTTATACAGGAATAGAGAGTGAGGGGGGGTCTGGAGAGAGTTATACAGGAATAGAGAGTGGGGGGGGGGGGTCTGGAGAGAGTTATACAGGAATAGAGAGTGAGGGGGGGTCTGGAGAGAGTTATACAGGAATAGAGAGTTAGGGGGGGTCTGGAGAGAGTTATACAGGAATAGAGAGTGAGGGGGGGTCTGGAGAGAGTTATACAGGAATAGAGAGTGAGGGGGGGTCTGGAGAGAGTTATACAGGAATAGATAGTGAGGGGGGGGGGGAGGTCTGAAGAGAGTTATACAGGAATAGATAGTGAGGGGGGGGGGGGGGTCTGAAGAGAGTTATACAGGAAGTATGGAGAAGGTACTACTCTGTTTCACCAGTTCGTATTTAAAGTGTGTGTGAGAGTGTGTGTGAGTGCATACCTGGGGGCCAGGTAACGTTGGTGTTTCCATGGGGGGATTTGGCACGAGGGGGCCAGCTGTCGCCCACCGAGCCCATTGATTGGCCGGGAGAGCTTAGGGGGGCGGAGCCAGCAGACAGGAAGTCATAGGGACCGAAGGGAGAATCCTCCAGACGCAGCCCAGACGACATGGCACCTGGAGACACAAACACACTGTTATATAAACACACACACACACACACACACACACACCACAGCCAATAACACAGAGCACCAGGAGACACCTGGTGTTTGAGATCGATTACATTACAGTCGGAGAAAGACTGACCTTCAAATCACCTTGAATTCTAGATAGATCAGTCAGTCAGTCAGTCAGTCAGTCAGTCAGTCAGTCAGTCAGTCAGTCAGTCAGTCAGCCAGTCAGCCAGTCAGTCAGCCAGCCAGTCAGTCAGTCAGCCAGTCAGTCAGTCAGTCAGCCAGTCAGTCAGTCAGCTCCTAAATAACTATTATTACCTGTAGATCAGTCAGTCAGTCAGTCAGCTCCTAAATAACTATTATTACCTGTAGATCAGTCAGTCAGTCAGTCAGTCAGCTCCTAAATAACTATTATTACCTGTAGATCAGTCAGTCAGTCAGTCAGCTCCTAAATAACTATTATTACCTGTAGATCAGTCAGTCAGTCAGTCAGCTCCTAAATAACTATTATTACCTGTAGATCAGTCAGTCAGTCAGTCAGCTCCTAAATAACTATTATTACCTGTAGATCAGTCAGTCAGTCAGCTCCTAAATAACTATTATTACCTGTAGATCAGTCAGTCAGTCCAGCCAGTCAGTACTCAGTAACAGAAAAATGTATTCTCTCCAATGCGGGGACACACAATTAGAGACGTACCAGGACACACACACTGAGAGACGTACCAGGACACACACACTGAGAGACGTACCAGGACACACACACTGAGAGACGTACCAGGACACACACACTGAGAGACGTACCAGGACACACACACTGAGAGACGTACCAGGACACACACACTGAGAGACGTACCAGGACACACACACTGAGAGACGTACCAGGCTTGGACACACACTGAGAGACGTACCAGGCTTGGACACACACTGAGAGACGTACCAGGCTTGGACACACACTGAGAGACGTACCAGGCTTGGACACACACTGAGAGACGTACCAGGCTTGGACACACACTGAGAGACGTACCAGGCTTGGACACACACTGAGAGACGTACCAGGCTTGGGGACACACTGAGAGACGTACCAGGACACACACTGAGAGACGTACCAGGACACACACACTGAGAGACGTACCAGGACACACACACTGAGAGACGTACCAGGACACACACACTGAGAGACGTACCAGGCTTGGACACACACTGAGAGACGTACCAGGCTTGGACACACACTGAGAGACGTACCAGGCTTGGACACACACTGAGAGACGTACCAGGCTTGGACACACACTGAGAGACGTACCAGGACACACACTGAGAGACGTACCAGGACACACACTGAGAGACGTACCAGGACACACACTGAGAGACGTACCAGGACACACACACTGAGAGACGTACCAGGACACACACACTGAGAGACGTACCAGGCTTGGACACACACTGAGAGACGTACCAGGCTTGGACACACACAGAGACGTACCAGGCTTGGACACACACTGAGAGACGTACCAGGCTTGGACACACACTGAGAGACGTACCAGGCTTGGACACACACTGAGAGACGTACCAGGCTTGGACACACACTGAGAGACGTACCAGGCTTGGACACACACTGAGAGACGTACCAGGCTTGGACACACACTGAGAGACGTACCAGGCTTGGACACACACTGAGAGACGTACCAGGCTTGGACACACACTGAGAGACGTACCAGGCTTGGACACACACTGAGAGACGTACCAGGCTTGGACACACACTGAGAGACGTACCAGGACACACACTGAGAGACGTACCAGGACACACACTGAGAGACGTACCAGGACACACACAGAGACGTACCAGGACACACACAGAGACGTACCAGGACACACACTGAGAGACGTACCAGGACACACACTGAGAGACGTACCAGGACACACACTGAGAGACGTACCAGGACACACACTGAGAGACGTACCAGGACACACACTGAGAGACGTACCAGGACACACACTGAGAGACGTACCAGGACACACACTGAGAGACGTACCAGGACACACACTGAGAGACGTACCAGGACACACACTGAGAGACGTACCAGGACACACACTGAGAGACGTACCAGGCTTGGACACACACTGAGAGATGTACCAGGCTTGGGGACACACTGAGAGACGTACCAGGACACACACACTGAGAGACGTACCAGGACACACACACTGAGAGACGTACCAGGACACACACACTGAGAGACGTACCAGGACACACACACTGAGAGACGTACCAGGACACACACACTGAGAGACGTACCAGGCTTGGGGACACACTGAGAGACGTACCAGGACACACACACTGAGAGACGTACCAGGACACACACACTGAGAGACGTACCAGGACACACACACTGAGAGACGTACCAGGACACACACACTTAGAGACGTACCAGGACACACACACAGAGACGTACCAGGACACACACACAGAGACGTACCAGGACACACACACTGAGAGACGTACCAGGCTTGTGCTCCAGAGGTGAGTTAACGGACACGTCCAAGGCCGTCCACTTCTTCAGACGAGACTGAGGCTCCTTACAGCCAGACCCCGTGTCAAGGCCTACATTCAGGTTAGAGTTCAAGCCTGGAGAAGACAAGAGTATTGTAGTATTTCAGATACACACAGACAGAACTACGTAGACACCAGGACAAAACACTGTCTAGAACTACGTAGACACCGGGATAAAACACTGTCTAGAACTACAGAACTACGTAGACACCAGGATAAAACACTGTCTAGAACTACAGAACTACGTAGACACCAGGATAAAACACTGTCTAGAACTACAGAACTACGTAGACACCAGGATAAAACACTGTCTAGAACTACAGAACTACGTAGACACCAGGATAAAACACTGTCTAGAACTACAGATCTACGTAGACACCAGGATAAAACACTGTCTAGAACTACAGAACTACGTAGACACCAGGATAAAACACTGTCTAGAACTACAGAACTACGTAGACACCAGGATAAAACACTGTCTAGAACTACAGAACTACGTAGACACCAGGATAAAACACTGTCTAGAACTACGTAGACACCAGGATAAAACACTGTCTAGAACTACAGAACTACGTAGACACCAGGATAAAACACTGTCTAGAACTACGTAGACACCAGGATAAAACACTGTCTAGAACTACAGAACTACGTAGACACCAGGATAAAACACTGTCTAGAACTACAGAACTACGTAGACACCAGGATAAAACACTGTCTAGAACTACAGAACTACGTAGACACCAGGATAAAACACTGTCTAGAACTACAGGACTACGTAGACACCAGGATAAAACACTGTCTAGAACTACAGGACTACGTAGACACCAGGATAAAACACTGTCTAGAACTACGTAGACACCAGGATAAAACACTGTCTAGAACTACAGAACTACGTAGACAACAGGATAAAACACTGTTTAGAACTACAGAACTACATAGACACCAGGATAAAACACTGTCTAGAACTACAGAACTACGTAGACACCAGGATAAAACACTGTCTAGAACTACAGAACTACGTAGACACCAGGATAAAACACTGTCTAGAACTACAGAACTACGTAGACACCAGGATAAAACACTGTCTAGAACTACAGAACTACGTAGACACCAGGATAAAACACTGTCTAGAACTACAGAACTACGTAGACAACAGGATAAAACACTGTTTAGAACTACAGAACTACATAGACACCAGGATAAAACACTGTCTAGAACTACAGAACTACGTAGACACCAGGATAAAACACTGTCTAGAACTACAGAACTACGTAGACACCAGGATAAAACACTGTCTAGAACTACAGAACTACGTAGACACCAGGATAAAACACTGTCTAGAACTACAGAACTACGTAGACACCAGGATAAAACACTGTCTAGAACTACAGAACTACGTAGACACCAGGATAAAACACTGTCTAGAACTACAGAACTACGTAGACACCAGGATAAAACACTGTCTAGAACTACAGAACTACGTAGACACCAGGATAAAACACTGTCTAGAACTACAGAACTACGTAGACACCAGGATAAAACACTGTCTAGAACTACGTAGACACCAGGATAAAACACTGTCTAGAACTACAGAACTACGTAGACACCAGGATAAAACACTGTCTAGAACTACAGAACTACGTAGACACCAGGATAAAACACTGTCTAGAACTACAGGACTACGTAGACACCAGGATAAAACACTGTCTAGAACTACGTAGACACCAGGATAAAACACTGTCTAGAACTACAGATCTACGTAGACACCAGGCTAAAACACTGTCTAGAACTACAGAACTACGTAGGCACCAGGATAAAACACTGTCTAGAACTACAGAACTACGTAGACACCAGGATAAAACACTGTCTAGAACTACGTAGACACCAGGATAAAACACTGTCTAGAACTACAGGACTACGTAGACACCAGGATAAAACACTGTCTAGAACTACAGAACTACGTAGGCACCAGGATAAAACACTGTCTAGAACTACAGAACTACGTAGACACCAGGATAAAACACTGTCTAGAACTACGTAGACACCAGGATAAAACACTGTCTAGAACTACAGAACTACATAGACACCAGGATAAATCACTGTCTAGAACTACAGAACTACGTAGACACCAGGATAAAACACTGTCTAGAACTACAGAACTACGTAGACACCAGGATAAAACACTGTCTAGGACTACAGAACTACGTAGACACCAGGATAAAACACAGTCTAGAACTACAGAACTACGTAGACACCAGGATAAAACACTGTCTAGAACTACAGAACTACGTAGACACCAGGATAAAACACTGTCTAGAACTACAGAACTATGTAGACACCAGGATAAAACACTGTCTAGAACTACAGAACTACGTAGACACCAGGATAAAACACTGTCTAGAACTACAGTACTACGTAGACACCAGGATAAAACACTGTCTAGAACTACAGAACTACGTAGACACCAGGATAAAACACTGTCTAGAACTACGTAGACACCAGGATAAAACACTGTCTAGAACTACAGAACTACGCAGACACCAGGATAAAACACTGTCTAGAACTACAGAACTACGCAGACACCAGGATAAAACACTGTCTAGAACTACAGAACTACGCAGACACCAGGATAAAACACTGTCTAGAACTACGTAGACACCAGGATAAAACACTGTCTAGAACTACAGGACTACGTAGACACCAGGATAAAACACTGTCTAGAACTACAGAACTACGTAGACACCAGGATAAAACACTGTCTAGAACTACAGAACTATGTAGACACCAGGATAAAACACTGTCTAGAACTACAGAACTACGTAGACACCAGGATAAAACACTGTCTAGAACTACAGAACTACGTAGACACCAGGATAAAACACTGTCTAGAACTACAGAACTACGTAGACACCAGGATAAAACACTGTCTAGAACTACGTAGACACCAGGATAAAACACTGTCTAGAACTATGTAGACACCAGGATAAAACACTGTCTAGAACTACGTAGACACCAGGATAAAACACTGTCTAGAACTACAGAACTACGTAGACACCAGGATAAAACACTGTCTAGAACTACAGAACTACGTAGACACCAGGATAAAACACTGTCTAGAACTACAGGACTACATAGACATCAGGATAAAACACTGTCTAGAACTACAGAACTACGTAGACACCAGGATAAAACACTGTCTAGAACTACAGAACTACATAGACATCAGGATAAAACACTGTCTAGAACTACAGGACTACATAGACATCAGGATAAAACACTGTCTAGAACTACAGAACTACGTAGACACCAGGATAAAACACTGTCTAGAACTACAGAACTACGTAGACACCAGGATAAAACACTGTCTAGAACTACAGAACTACGCAGACACCAGGATAAAACACTGTCTAGAACTACAGAACTACGTAGACACCAGGACAAAACACTGTCTAGAACTACAGAACTATGTAGACACCAGGATAAAACACTGTCTAGGACTACAGAACTACGTAGACACCAGGATAAAACAATGTCTAGAACTACAGAACTATGTAGACACCAGGATAAAACACTGTCTAGAACTACAGAACTACGTAGACACCAGGATAAAACACTGTCTAGAACTACAGGACTACGTAGACACCAGGATAAAACACTGTCTAGAACTACGCAGACACCAGGATAAAACACTGTCTAGAACTACGTAGACACCAGGATAAAACACTGTCTAGAACTACAGAACTACGTAGACACCAGGATAAAACACTGTCTAGAACTACAGGACTACGTAGACACCAGGATAAAACACTGTCTAGAACTACAGAACTACGTAGACACCAGGATAAAACACTGTCTAGAACTACAGAACTATGTAGACACCAGGATAAAACACTGTCTAGAACTACAGAACTACGTAGACACCAGGATAAAACACTGTCTAGAACTACAGAACTACGTAGACACCAGGATAAAACACTGTCTAGAACTACAGGACTACGTAGACACCAGGATAAAACACTGTCTAGAACTACAGAACTACGTAGACACCAGGATAAAACACTGTCTAGAACTACAGTACTACGTAGACACCAGGATAAAACACTGTCTAGAACTACGTAGACACCAGGATAAAACACTGTCTAGAACTACAGTACTACGTAGACACCAGGATAAAACACTGTCTAGAACTACAGAACTACGTAGACACCAGGATAAAACACTGTCTAGAACTACAGAACTACGTAGACACCAGGATAAAACACTGTCTAGAACTACAGAACTACGTAGACACCAGGATAAAACACTGTCTAGAACTACAGAACTACGTAGACACCAGGATAAAACACTGTCTAGAACTACGTAGACACCAGGATAAAACACTGTCTAGAACTACGTAGACACCAGGATAAAACACTGTCTAGAACTACGTAGACACCAGGATAAAACACTGTCTAGAACTACAGAACTACGTAGACACCAGGATAAAACACTGTCTAGAACTACAGTACTACGTAGACACCGGGATAAAACACTGTCTAGAACTACGTAGACACCAGGATAAAACACTGTCTAGAACTACAGTAGTACGTAGACACCAGGATAAAACACCGTCTAGAACTACAGAACTACGTAGACACCAGGATAAAACACTGTCTAGAACTACAGAACTACGTAGACACCAGGATAAAACACTGTCTAGAACTACAGAACTACGTAGACACCAGGATAAAACACTGTCTAGAACTACAGAACTACGTAGACACCAGGATAAAACACTGTCTAGAACTACGTAGACACCAGGATAAAACACTGTCTAGAACTACGTAGACACCAGGATAAAACACTGTCTAGAACTACGTAGACACCAGGATAAAACACTGTCTAGAACTACAGAACTACGTAGACACCAGGATAAAACACTGTCTAGAACTACAGAACTACGTAGACACCAGGATAAAACACTGTCTAGAACTACAGAACTACGTAGACACCAGGATAAAACACTGTCTAGAACTACAGAACTACGTAGACACCAGGATAAAACACTGTCTAGAACTACAGAACTACGTAGACACCAGGATAAAATACTGTCTAGAACTACGTAGACACCAGGATAAAACACTGTCCAGGAAACCCCCGTAGACACAGGGATAGTAGCGAGACAGCTTGATGTACCAGGACACCCCCTGGACAGGACACTAGTCTATCTCCTGTTTCTGTAGTGAGACAGCTTGATGTGCCAGGACACCCCCTGGACAGGACACTAGTCTATCTCCTGTTTCTGATGTACCAGGACACCCCCTGGACAGGACACTAGTCTATCTCCTGTTTCTGTAGTGAGACAGCTTGATGTGCCAGGACACCCCCTGGACAGGACACTAGTCTATCTCCTGTTTCTGTAGTGAGACAGCTTGATGTGCCAGGACACCCCCTGGACAGGACACTAGTCTGTCTCCTGTTTCTGTAGTGAGACAGCTTGATGTGCCAGGACACCCCCTGGACAGGACACTAGTCTATCTCCTGTTGCTGTAGTGAGACAGCTTGATGTGCCAGGACACCCCCTGGACAGGACACTAGTCTATCTCCTGTTTCTGTAGTGAGACAGCTTGATGTGCCAGGACACCCCCTGGACAGGACACTAGTCTATCTCCTGTTTCTGTAGTGAGACAGCTTGATGTGCCAGGACACCCCCTGGACAGGACACTAGTCTATCTCCTGTTACTGTAGAGAGACAGCTTGATGTACCAGGACACCCCCTGGACAGGACACTAGTCTGTCTCCTGTTTCTGTAGTGAGACAGCTTGATGTGCCAGGACACCCCCTGGACAGGACACTAGTCTATCTCCTGTTTCTGTAGTGAGACAGCTTGATGTGCCAGGACACCCCCTGGACAGGACACTAGTCTATCTCCTGTTTCTGTAGTGAGACAGCTTGATGTGCCAGGACACCCCCTGGACAGGACACTAGTCTATCTCCTGTTTCTGTAGTGAGACAGCTTGATGTGCCAGGACACCCCCTGGACAGGACACTAGTCTATCTCCTGTTACTGTAGAGAGACAGCTTGATGTACCAGGACACCCCCTGGACAGGACACTAGTCTGTCTCCTGTTTCTGTAGTGAGACAGCTTGATGTACCAGGACACCCCCTGGACAGGACACTAGTCTGTCTCCTGTTTCTGTAGTGAGACAGCTTGATGTACCAGGACACCCCCTGGACAGGACACTAGTCTGTCTCCTGTTTCTGTAGTGAGACAGCTTGATGTACCAGGACACCCCCTGGACAGGACACTAGTCTGTCTCCTGTTTCTGTAGTGAGACAGCTTGATGTACCAGGACACTAGTCTGTCTCCTGTTTCTGTAGTGAGACAGCTTGATGTACCAGGACACTAGTCTGTCTCCTGTTTCTGTAGTGAGACAGCTTGATGTACCAGGACACTAGTCTGTCTCCTGTTTCTGTAGTGAGACAGCTTGATGTACCAGGACACTAGTCTGTCTCCTGTACCAGGACACCCCCTGGATAGGACACTAATCTATCTCCTGTTTCTGTAGTGAGACAGCTCGATGTGCCAGGACACCCCCTGGACAGGACATCAATCTATCACAGTAGGCAGTGTGAGGGCCCTACTAAATTATCAGATTGATATTTCCTTCAGGCATCATGAAGGCCTACCTAAAGGGAAGTTGGTAAAGGAGCCCATGTGGTTGGGCTCCTTCTGCAGCTCAGATGCATTCTGGGGCATGTAGTTGTCCATGTAGGACTTGAGGGGCTGGTGGGCGGGGTTCTGCTTCAAGAGGGAGTGGTCGAGGTGTTGCGGAGGCTGCATCATCGACTGGGACGAACCAATAGGACGGCCCTGCACACAGAGAAGGGAGGGGTTAGATGACGGCACAGACAGTTAGTCTGTACTATAGACTAGTATCGGAAAACAACCAAGGTTGTGTATAACGTGCAACACAGACACCGAGAGACAGGCAGAGAGACAGACAACACCGAGAGACAGACAGACACCGAGAGAGAGACAGACAACACCGAGAGACAGGCAGAGAGACAGACAGACAACACCGAGAGACAGACAGACAACACCGAGAGACAGACAGACAACACCGAGACAGCCAGAGAGACAGACACAAAGAGGCAGAGAGACAGAGACAGGCAACACCGAGAGACAGACAGACAACACTGAGACAGACAGACAGACAGACAACACCGAGACAGACAGACAGACAGACAACACTGAGACAGACAGACAACACCGAGACAGACAGACAACACCGAGACAGACAGACAACACCGAGACAGACAGACAACACCGAGACAGACAACACCGAGACAGACAACACCGAGACAGACAACACCGAGACAGACAACACCGAGACAGACAACACCGAGACAGACAACACCGAGACAGACAACACCGAGACAGACAGACGAGACAGACAGACGAGACAGACAGACAACACCGAGACAGACAACACCGAGACAGACAACACCGAGACAGACAACACCGAGACAGACAACACCGAGACAGACAACACCGAGACAGACAACACCGAGACAGACAACACCGAGACAGACAACACCGAGACAGACAACACAGAGACAGACAACACAGAGACAGACAGACAAGACAGAGACAGACAGACAAGACAGAGACAGACAGACAAGACAGAGACAGACAGACAAGACAGAGACAGACAGACAAGACAGAGACAGACAGACAAGACAGAGACAGACAGACAAGACAGAGACAGACAGACAACACCGAGACAGACAACACCGAGACAGACAACACCGAGACAGACAACACCGAGACAGACAACACCGAGACAGACAACACCGAGACAGACAACACCGAGACAGACAACACCGAGACAGACAACACCGAGACAGACAACACCGAGACAGACAACACCGAGACAGACAACACCGAGACAGACAACACCGAGACAGACAAGACAGAGACAGACAGACAGAGACAGACAGACAACACCGAGACAGACAGACAGACAGACAACACCGAGACAGACAGACAGACAACACCGAGACAAACAGACAGGCAGACAGACAGACAGACAACACCGAGACAGGCAGACAGACAGACAATACCGAGACAGGCAGACAGACAGACAACACCGAGACAGGCAGACAGACAGACAACACCGAGACAGACAGACAGACAGAGACAGACAGAGACAGACAGAGACAGACAGAGACAGACAGAGACAGCCAGTATGTACCTGCTGGTCCTGCTGGCGTCCCACAGGCATTGGTCTGTGACTCTGCTGCTGTCCAACAGGCATGGGTCTCTGATTCTGCTGCTGAGACTGCTGGAGGAGGAGACGCTGTGGAGACAAACCACCCGTCAGGAATTACACTAGATTTCAGATCTGAGTTAACGGACATCAGTGTTAACCTGTGTATGACGGTGTGTGTGTGTCTGTGTGTGCTAACCTGTAACTGGTTAAGCTGGTTGAGTTGAGACAGCTGGTTGAGTTGAGACAGCTGGTTGAGGACAGCTACTTGCTGTGGACCAAACAGGTTCAGACCTCCTGCACTGGGAGGGTACTTCAGGAGAGAGGGAGGGACCTGGAACACAGTCACATCAACTAGATTAGTAGAACAGAGACAGGCCTCCTGCACTGGGGAGGACAACTAGATTAGTAGACCAGTCAGGCCTCCTGCACTGGGAGGACAACTAGATGAGTAGAACATAGTCAGACCTCCTGCACTGGGAGGACAACTAGATTAGTAGAACAGTCAGACCTCCTGCACTGGGGAGGACAACTAGATTAGTAGAACAGTCAGACCTCCTGCACTGGGAGGACAACTAGATTAGTAGAACAGTCAGACCTCCTGCACTGGGAGGACAACTAGATTAGTAGGACAGTCAGACCTCCTGCACTGGGGAGGACAACTAGATTAGTAGGACAGTCAGACCTCCTGCACTGGGGAGGACAACTAGATTAGTAGAACAGAGAGACCTCCTGCACTGGGAGGACAACTAGATTAGTAGAACAGTCAGGCCTCCTGCACTGGGGAGGACAACTAGATTAGTAGGACAGTCAGACCTCCTGCACTGGGGAGGACAACTAGATTAGTAGAACAGAGAGACCTCCTGCACTGGGAGGACAACTAGATTAGTAGAACAGTCAGGCCTCCTGCACTGGGGAGGACAACTAGATTAGTAGAACAGTCAGACCTCCTGCACTGGGAGGACAACTAGATTAGTAGGACAGTCAGACCTCCTGCACTGGGAGGACAACTAGATTAGTAGAACAGTCAGGCCTCCTGCACTGGGGAGGACAACTAGATTAGTAGAACAGTCAGACCTCCTGCACTGGGAGGACAACTAGATTAGTAGGACAGTCAGACCTCCTGCACTGGGGAGGACAACTAGATTAGTAGAACAGAGAGACCTCCTGCACTGGGAGGGTACTTCAGTAGAGACGTCACTAGTAAGGCAATGGGGAGAATATTATTGGACCTTCAGGAGGTTGAACATCCCCTTTAAAGGGACCCCCTGGTTAACATCCCCTTTCAAAGGACCTCCCGGTTAACATCCCCTTTAAAGGGACAGTCTGGTTAACATCCCCTTTAAAAGGGACCTCCCGGTTAACATCCCCTTTAAAGGGACCTCCCGGTTAACATCCCCTTTAAAGGGACCTCCCGGTTAACATCCCCTTTAAAGGGACCTCCCGGTTAACATCCCCTTTAAAAGGGACCTCCCGGTTAACATCCCCTTTAAAAGGGACCTCCCGGTTAACATCCCCTTTAAAAGGGACCTCCCGGTTAACATCCCCTTTAAAAGGGACCTCCCGGTTAACATCCCCTTTAAAGGGACAGTCTGGTTAACATCCCCTTTAAAGGGACAGTCTGGTTAACATCCCCTTTAAAAGGGACCTCCCGGTTAACATCCCCTTTAAAGGGACCTCCCGGTTAACATCCCCTTTAAAGGGACAGACTGGTTAACATCCCCTTTAAAGGGACAGTCTGGTTAACATTTTTATATGATCACACCAGGTAGTTCTTCGGTGGCCACATATATTGAGAGTGTGTGTGTGTGTGTGTGTGTGTGTGTGTGTGTGTGTGTGTGTGTGTGTGTGTACCTGAGAGGACAGGACGGGTGGAGGCACTTGGTTACGGAGATTGTTCTGGGCTGAGTTGAGGGGCTGGGGAGCGTTATGAGATGGTACTGCACTGCTGCCATACATGGAGTTCACGATCTGAAACACACACACACACACACACACACACACACACACACGTTAAGAGGACTGAAACACACACACACACACGTGAAGAGGACTGAAACACACACACACACACACACACGTTAAGAGGACTGAAACACACACACACACACACGTTAAGAGGACTGAAACACACACACACACTCGTGAAGAGGACTGAAACACACACACACACACATGAAGAGGACTGAAACACACACACACACACACACACACACACACACACACACGTTAAGAGGACTGAAACACACACACACACACACACGTGAAGAGGACTGAAACACACACACATTAAGAGGACTGAAACACACAGGATACACACACTTCGGACAGATTGTCACACACACACGATATTCAAGAGCATCGTAACCACTCACCTGCCTACCAGCCTCAGAGACAGAGGGGGTGGGAGCCTGCCCTGAGCAGAGAGAGGGGATAGGCTGAGCAGAGTGGGAGGGGGAAAAGCTCATGCCGTGATTGGAGGAGAGCTCCTCCGAGGCGGAGCGATCATAAGCAGAGAGCGGCAGGGAGAGCTGCAGAGGCAAGGACAGACGGAGAGGTGAGGAAGGAGGCATGACATCGTGGAAAACAGGGAGAGGAAGAGAGAGAGGAGAGAAGGCCCGAGAGGATGGAGGGAGGAAGGAGAGAAGGCCCCAGAGGATGGAGGGAGGAAGAGAGAGGGAGGAGAGAAGGCCCCAGAGGATGGAGGGAGGAAGAGAGAGGGAGGAGAGAAGGCCCCAGAGGATGGAGGGAGGAAGAGAGAGGGAGGAGAGAAGGCCCCAGAGGATGGAGGGAGGAAGAGAGAGGGAGGAGAGAAGGCCCCAGAGGATGGAGGGAGGAAGAGAGAGGAAGGAGAGAAGGCCCCAGAGGATGGAGGGAGGAAGAGAGAGGAAGGAGAGAAGGCCCCAGAGGATGGAGGGAGGAAGAGAGAGGAAGGAGAGAAGGCCCCAGAGGATGGAGGGAGGAAGAGAGAGGGAGGAGAGAAGGCCCCAGAGGATGGAGGGAGGAAGAGAGAGGGAGGAGAGAAGGCCCCAGAGGATGTAGGGAGGAAGAGAGAGGGAGGAGAGAAGGCCCCAGAGGATGGAGGGAGGAAGAGAGAGGGAGGAGAGAAGGCCCAGAGGATGGAGGGAGGAAGAGAGAGGGAGGAGAGAAGGCCCCAGAGGATGGAGGGAGGAAGAGAGAGAGAGGAGAGAAGGCCCCAGAGGATGGAGGGAGGAAGAGAGAGGGAGGAGAGAAGGCCCCAGAGGATGGAGGGAGGAAGAGAGAGGGAGGAGAGAAGGCCCCAGACGATGGAGGGAGGAAGAGAGAGGGAGGAGAGAAGGCCCCAGAGGATGGAGGGAGGAAGAGAGAGGAAGGAGAGAAGGCCCCAGAGGATGGAGGTAGGAAGAGAGAGGGAGGAGAGAAGGCCCCAGAGGATGGAGGGAGGAAGAGAGAGGGAGGAGAGAAGGCCCCAGAGGATGGAGGGAGGAAGAGAGAGGGAGGAGAGAAGGCCCCAGAGGATGGAGGGAGGAAGAGAGAGGGAGGAGAGAAGGCCCCAGAGGAAGCTAGAGAAGCGGCAGGAAGCGAAAGCTTTTTTATGACACTGAGCTACCACCAGGGGACTGACTACATTCT